>NC_092237.1:63663713-63748713 GCF_036320965.1 Panulirus ornatus
ATATATATGGAGGGACGGAGTGAAAAAGATTTTAAGCGATCGGGTACGAACATGCACAAGGATGAAAGGTGTGCATGGGACAGATGAGTTGAAAAGATGTGGTATATTGAGATCGACGTGCTATCAATAGAATGAACCAAAGCGTGTGTAATGTCCGGGATAAACTCTGAAAAGGTCTGTGAGGCCTGGTTGTGGATTAGGAACTGTGTTTTTAATGCATTACACATGACAGCTAAAGAATGGATGAAAGCGGGTGTGGCCTTTCTTTGTTTCTGTCAATACCATGCTAATGTTAGAAACGGCGATCAAATATGAAAAAGAATATATATATATATATATATATATATATAGGGGAGAAAGAATACTTCCCACGTATTCCCTGCGTGTCGTAGAAGGCGACTAAAAGGGAAGGGAGCGGGGGGCTGGAAATCCTCCCCTCTCGTTTTTTTTTTAATTTTCCATAAGAAGGGACAGAGAAGGGGGCCAGGTGAGGATATTCCCTCAAAGGTCCAGTCCTTTGTTCTTAACGCTACCTCGCTAATGCGGGAAATGACGAATAGTTTAAAAGAAAGAGAAATATATATATATATATATATATATATATATATATATATATATATATATATATATATATATATATATATATATATACATATATATATATATATATATATATATATATATATATATATATATATATATATATATATATATATATATATATATATATTGGATAATCTTTCAGCCTGTTGCTACGCTTGTTCCTCCTTTGGCTTATCCAACATATCATTCTGCGAAGCTATTGTCAAATAAATCCAATAGCTGCCGAAAAAGCGTCTGTGAGCATGCACGGGAAGTATTAAAAATCCATTAACATCTAATATGGTTGTGATGAGCCGGTTCCGAGATGCAGGATGCTGCACCAACCCAGACTGGGGAACACAGATGACCCCTGGCACCACTCCCCACCAGCAACTGCTTTCTCGTGAAATTACTATATCTGTAGTAATGAAATTTTTTATGAGCGAAAAATGAAAAACAAAAATAAAAATTCAAATATTTTTCAGTAAATCATTGCTATTAGAGGGCATTATGTCTTATGAAAGTTCTCATCATATGCATTATATATATATATATATATATATATCTTTTTTCTTTCAAACTATTCGCCATTTCCCGCGTTAGCAAGGTAGCATTAAGAACAGAGGACTGGGCCTCTGAGGGAATATCTTCACCTGGCCCCCTTCTCTGTTCCTTCTTTTGGAAAATTAAAAAAAAACAAAAGGGGAGGATTTCCAGCCCCCCGCTCCCTCCCTTTTAGTCGCCTTCTACGACACGCAGGGAATACGTGGGAAGTATTTTTTCTCCCCTATCCCCAGGGATAATATATATATATATATATATGTATATATATATCTATATATATATATATATATATATATATATATATATATATATATATATATATATATATATATATATATATATGTATCATATCATATTATATTTCATCGCCGTTTCCCGCGCCAGCGAGGTGGCGCCAGGAAATGGACAGAAAATGGCCCATCCACTCATACAAAAATATGAAAACATATACGGCCAGATACTTGCATATACATACATATACATATCAACACACACGCACACACACACACACACACACACACACACACACACACACACACACACACACACACACGCATATATATACATATATACACATGTACATGTTCCCACTTGCTTGCCCTCATCCAATCCTGGTGCCAACCTTCCCCACAGCAAACAGCATCGCTACCCACTTCTTCACTGAGGTAGCGCCAGTAAGCAGACAAAAAAAAAGGTCACATTCGTTCACACTCAGTTTCTAGCTGTCATGTGTAATGCACCGAAAGCACAGGTTCTATCCACATCCAGGCCTCACAGACCTTTCCATGGTTTACCCCAGACGTTTCACATACCCTGTTTAGTCCACTGACAGCACGTCGACCCCGGTATACCAAATCGTTCCAATTCATTCTATACCTTGCACGCTTTCATCCTCCAGTATGTTCAGGCCCCGATCGCTCAAAATATTTTCCGCTCCATCCTTCCACCTCCAATTTGGTCTCCCACTTCTCCTTGTTCCCTCCATCTCTGACACATTTATCCTCCTTGTGAACCTTTTCTCACTCATTCACTCCATATGTTCAAACTATTTCAAGACACCCTCGTCTGCTCTGTCAACCACACTCTTTTTATTACCGCATATCTCTCTTACCGTTTCTTTACTTACTCGATCAAACCACCTCACACCACATAATGTCCTCAAACATCTCATTTCTAACACATCCACCCTCCTCCGTACATCCCCATCTATATCCTATACCTCGCAACCATATGATATTTTTGAAACTACTATTTCTTCAAACATACCCATTTTTGCTCTCCAAGATAAAGTTCCCTCTTTCCACACTTTCTTAATCACTCCCAAAACTTTTGCTCCCTCCCCCACCCTCTCTTCCGCTTCCATGGTTCCATTCGCTGCTAAGTCCACTCCCAGATATTTGTGACAGTTCACTTCCTCCAGTTTTTCTCTATTCAAACTTGCATCCCAACTAACTTGTCCCTCAACCCTGCTGAACCTGATAACCTTCCTCTTATTCACATTTTCTCTCAGCATTCTCCTTCCACACACTTTTCCAAACTCATTTACCAACTTTTGCAGTTTCTCACTAGAATCAGCCACCAATGCTGTATCATCAGCGAACAACTGTATGTTGAACATGCTTCTCCATTCTGATATATGAGAGAAAATATACTTTCGTTTTGTGAGTGTTTGTGATATAAATCTGGTTTACGTCTTCCTTACCGGGAACGATGGTGTAGATGAAAAAGTCATCTAGGTAGTTCTGTGTCCTTGGGTGTTAGAAACTCACTAAATGCAGAAAATATGAAAAATGTCAGCAAGAAAGTGTGCGAGAAATGTGATGCTGGAAATATGTGAGAAAGATTTTGTTGGTTCGCCTTACGTGCGTCGGGGAATGGCGTTGCAACTAAGACGCTTAAGATTTTTCCTAAGGCTGGTGTTGGCGGGTAACCCGGCAGCCGAGGTTCGTTCGGTAAAAATCAGTGAGGAAGACCTGATCCCACCAAACCTGCCCGGCCCGCACCCACTCCCACGAACATAAATTATGGTGTACCATCTTCATGTGTTCATAAAACTCTCCCCTACAAGGTTATATTCATCACTTGAGAGCGATCCAGACTTGGGGGTCAGTCTTAAGGGTTATACGCATGATGGCTAGTCACTTTTGTGCAGCATTCAATGAAGACCACAGAGTAAAGCATGATGGTCTCTTCTCTGCAGATTAATTGTGACACGAACAATTATGTCAACACTAGACTGTGCAGCCAATGTACCAGGCATCTATCTCATGTATTCAGGTCATCACACTATGAGTCAGATTACTAATTTGTACACCATTAAGTCAAGTCATTCCCCACTTGTAAAGCTACCACCTTTTGTGTGCATTGTCGTTGCAACGTATAAAGACACTGTATTGGTAACCAACCACATTCATGCCCCGAGTGTTAGGTCACCAGCACATGGATAATGTCATCGACTTATGTCCTGAAGGAAGTGCTATAGTCTGTGTGATAAGTTAACGTACTTTGTACTTCTTGCGTCAGGTCACTACAATGTGCTTTAAGGTAACACTTTATCATATCAATACACCACAATTTGTCCAAGATCACATTTGTCAGGTAATCAACTTGTGTGTTTGAATTTCTCACTCTCTGTTAGGACGACTGATAGTTACCATTATACCTCTGCCCAACATGTTTAGTTGCAAATCATTTGCTGGGTCACCAAACTTGTCAGATTTCAACCGTATGTGTGTATGGACCCAGCAGATTATGTGATGAATCAACATTCCACGCACTGGATCATCATCCTCTACGCTACATCACCATACCCTGTGTCAGGTCAGCTTCCAGCGTCGGAAATGGCATTCTATGTGCCAGACCTCTACATAGACCCTATGAAAGCTTGTCAGGTGCTGCTAGATCGTTTACTTTACGGTGATTACGTTACTCCCCTGTACACAGAGTTCATGACCCCAGATTACGACTAGATATGTCGGCAATCCTTTTGGTTGGATAACGTTCCCGCTCAGAAATTAGATGGAAGCCGTTTGTGCGGGGCTTTGACTAAAGAGAAATCATTTTACTTGGCTTTCGTACTGTATGTGGTAGACTAGTGGTAGGGAGGCACACCATATCATCACCTCGTGTTTTAGGTTACCACATTACGTATCAGTTTGCCACATCATGTTTAATCTCGCCACACTATGTGTTAACTCGTCACACTGCTGATAGGTTGACATCTCATGCAGCAGGCCAGTACAGTGTGATCAGGTCTCCACAACTACTCTATCAGGGTGAATTTAGCTTTTCTGCTCACTGATCAGTGTTTTACGTCGTATCATCACGTGCCAGGTTACTATAATATGTCAGATAATTTTATGAGTTAGGTCACGTGCATACGCCAATGTGTGTGCATTGCGTGAATGGGTTATCACGCTTCCTGTTAAGTTCCACTTGGCATGTCACTCAACAATATGCCTTTGTCAAGCATGTCACTCATCACTATATCTGTTTCGCCATGCAAGTTTCACCACACTGTGTTATGGCGCCGATTAACGGGTCACCACACTATAGTTTACGTACTATGCATCAAATTCTAACTTTGCGACAGAGAATATCACTCTGTACATTATTTCATACTACGACCCTGAACCCACACCACGTTGTTCTGTGCCGTCATGTCATTACACCGTTTCATGATGAGGTCGCCATACAATATATCAGCCCACCGACATGGGGTTTCAGGTCGTGCTGCCATGTCCAAGATCCCTACACTGTGGTCAGGTCATCATTGTCAGGTTATGAAGCCAAGAGTCAGGTTGCCAAACTGCAAAGTCTTTGATCAGTGCAAGCTGCAGCTCCTGTCTCCCTGACACCGCAAGTCGTAGTTGCCGGCACCAAGAGGGAAGTTTGCGTGGCGAACGTTAGCCAGACACGCATACAAACCCCACAAAAGCGTGAGGAGTTCATTAGGAGCCTAGTAGGATGAGTTGTTTGTTCCAAGGGTCGGTTTTTGTGCGCACACCTGCAGAATGTTAGGCAAAATCAAACAGGATGTCGTGTAATTTGTACGCCATTTGATGCTAATACACCCCAGTCCAGTCACTTACTGACGTGCGTGTCCTCCCATTATTATAAACACAATGAATATAAACATGTTAGATAAATTAACGTTTACTGGATGATATTTCTCCCTTTTTTCCCTTCTTTTCATACAAGTACTCCAGCCAACGGATAGTACTATTCATCATAACTAGATTCTGAATTAAGAGAAACAGAAGTAAGGTGAAGAGTAAGAAAAAAAAAATCAAAGATAAAAAGAAGCGAAAGTTGGGAGGAAATGTCAGTAAATAAGATGCATTAAGTCTCCATCTCTGATGCTCTAACTCGGCCAGTTAATGGATTCGATCTCGAGAGCTACGGTCGTGTCAAGGAGGTTGTCTTGCTGTCATACCTGCGGGAGTCTCTGGTCCAACCCTGGGGATCACGGTGTTTGTATGTACCCTGTCACTGCAGCCGATGCCTCTAACTACCAGCTCCTCGTCTGGCAGGATACTGAATTAGCGTTTGGTTTTGCATGAGGTCCAACTTCAAGTCCTGGTTTACGTAGGTAAAATCATACTGCACCTCGATTGCTCCGGCGTCCATTGAGTGAGAGGGGTTTTGTTGCGACATATTATCCTTGGCTTTCGTGTCTGTGGCTCTGGTTCGAATCACTCGATGAGGAGTACAGGTGTTGTGGCATGTACTTGTAACGTGAGCTGATCCCTTCGTACCACAGACAGGGATACACAAAGACGTAGTTAAAGCCGCTGGAGATGAGAAGCTCTGAAACAAATAGTTTAGTATAAGAGAATCCCAGAATGATCCTCAGATATAGAAAAGATCTGAATATGATACTTTGATAAACGTTGAGGGCTGGAATTCTCATTTTCATACAATAAAACAACTAAAAACGAAATTTTTTTTAGATAGTTCAAATTATTCATCATAAGAAGGGCTGAAAACATTAAGTTGATGCAAGAAAACAGTCAAAAAATGTACTGATGAGCAATGTATTTTCACAAGCGACACTTGAAGTGATATTGTCAGAACTACACAGTAACATCATCACTGAAAGTCAAGTAAGTATTGCTTCATTCTAACCCGTCACTGCTGTCAAAATCTCAAGGTTTCAAGGCAAGTTTGTAAAAGACAGTCTCCATTTCAGTTAGATCGATCCTGAAACTTTAAGAAAGACTTATTCAAGGGCACCCTCATTAAGAGTTTATTCATTTTTCAACCTTTTGTTTTCTCCGTGAGGATGAAAATCGAAAAGTTGATCACTGGTCCAAGATAGGGTCACAGCCTGCGTGCACGACCTGATATCACCGAGGCTTAAAGGTCACGGAGGTCACTAATCCAGCATGAACCGTGACAACCCTCCAGTGTTCCCGGGTACATTACTTTGTTCTTCCTTTGATCACCTACAAACTCTGAGGAGTTTCTTTCCTCATGAAAACTCGTATGCTAATGCGTTTAACTTGCGTATATCTGCTTCTTACTTTACCAGTGAAACATAAATGCATCCTCTCATGAATGAATAAAGAGGAGCAAGACAACACATAGGAGCACAAAACATACGCACACATGTCATGTGTACACAGGCACAGACAAATACATAAGATGCACACACACACACACACACACACACACACACACACACACACACACACACGCACACACACACGCACACACACACATGTCCAGTGCAGACATCAGCAAGTGGTCACAGCCTTGTGAGTGACCCTAAACACCTCTCCAGCTTTCCCATTTCTTAGATCTGGAGCCGTCAACTGGGGCAGGTCGACAGCCTCGACTTTATTGGCTATTAAGGGGCATCACCCCCCCCCCCCCCCCACCTGCCGCCGGTTCAACACGCTCCTCACAGCCTCTTCACTACAGTGTGTAAATCTTCCAAAGAATCCGTAAATGTACGCATTATTGCACGCCTTGCACATCAAAGGCCGTATAGCCTCTTCCCCCCAGCCATCTCTCTCTCTCTCTCTCTCTCTCTCTCTCTCTCTCTCTCTCTCTCTCTCTCTCTCTCTCTCTCTCTCTCTCTCTCTCTCTCTCTCTCTCTCTCTCTCTCTCTCTCTCTCTCTCTCTCTCTCTCTCTCTCTCTCTCTCTCTCTCTCTCTCTCTCTCTCTCTCTCTCTCTCTCTCTCTCTCTCTCTCTCTCTCTCTCTCTCTCTCTCTCTCTCTCTCTCTCTCTCTCTCTCTCTCTCTCTCTCTCTCTCTCTCTCTCTCTCTCTCTCTCTCTCTCTCTCTCTCTCTCTCTCTCTCTCTCTCTCTCTCTCTCTCTCTCTCTCTCTCTCTCTCTCTCTCTTCTCTCTCTCTCTCTCTCTCTCTCTCTCTCTCTCTCTCTCTCTCTCTCTCTCTCTCTCTCTCTCTCTCTCTCTCTCTCTCTCTCTCTCTCTCTCTCTCTCTCTCTCTCTCTCTCTCTCTCTCTCTCTCTCTCTCTCTCTCTCTCTCTCTCTCTCTCTCTCTCTCTCTCTCTCTCTCTCTCTCTCTCTCTCTCTCTCTCTCTCTCTCTCTCTCTCTCTCTCTCTCTCTCTCTCTCTCTCTCTCTCTCTCTCTCTCTCTCTCTCTCTCTCTCTCTCTCTCTCTCTCTCTCTCTCTCTCTCTCTCTCTCTCTCTCTCTCTCTCTCTCTCTCTCTCTCTCTCTCTCTCTCTCTCTCTCTCTCTCTCTCTCTCTCTCTCTCTCTCTCTCTCTCTCTCTCTCTCTCTCTCTCTCTCTCTCTCTCTCTCTCTCTCTCTCTCTCTCTCTCTCTCTCTCTCTCTCTCTCTCTCTCTCTCTCTCTCTCTCTCTCTCTCTCTCTCTCTCTCTCTCTCTCTCTCTCTCTCTCTCTCTCTCTCTCTCTCTCTCTCTCTCTCTCTCTCTCTCTCTCTTTCATCATTTAGGTGTAGCTAAAATTTTTCCGTGCTACATGTAAGTACTGTCGTAGCTTTAATCTGACCACCTGGGATGGATTGTACACACAGTATGTTTCGTTCATTAACAAACACTATTTTGACATGAGCTTTATAGGGTGATTCCTGCCTATTGCTTTCTTATTGAGGTACAAAAGCCTCACCGAGAGGCAATGCTTTGACTAGTCTTTTTTTACAAGCTATTGAACATTGAGGTTCGCTCACAAGTTTAGAGTTCAAGTATAAAGGATCCGCTTTCAGATGCAACAATGAATTGTTTATAGACTTGCGCTTTGTCCAGACACTGTGAGGGACCGTCAGGAAAGTGAACATGGGCCCAGGTACAGAACTAACTCTTCCTGCCTCCACATGTTAGGTGTTACAGCTGTGTGTCATTATTGTCCTTTTAGTAGTTACTGACAAAAGCTGTCAGTCCTGGTAGCAATGCATGTGAATGTTAGAGAGGATGTTGAATCTTACAGTGAGTTGAGTATCAGACATTCACACTAATGTGTTGATATGACAGGATTTTAAACATTGTTTTCCTTGTCCATGTTTGACACAAATGCAAGTTGTCATTTATGATTAACATTAATGTCACCCACTGTTGACCACTACCTACTGCCATATACTGTGGGCCGTCGTTACCCATTGTTAACCACCAAAACTACTGTTAAATACGTTGGCCTATTATCACCCTGTCACTTATCTATCACCCACAACGGCTCATCAACACACAGTATCTTTATCGCTCATTATGGCCTGTGAATGTCATCACCCATATTCATCCACCAACATCCACTATCTTATATAAGTAGTCATCTTCATCCGTTCCACCTTTGCTTTTCGTTCCTAATTCACTCATCACACTCTGACATCCCACTTGCCATTATTCAACATTTCTCATGATCATTCAGTTCCACCCACTGACGCCCAGCATGAATTATAACCATTTCTTGAAACCAGCTCCAACTCGATGCAACTCACCAGTCACCTCCCAACAACACTCGTCATTTCTTACCAACATCCGCTAGTCTTCGTTATCATGCATCATCGTTATCCACTGTCTCCAGTCATCACCTATCATTACTCATCAGCGCTTAAAGACATCTGCCACAGCCCATTATGAATCACAATCATTTACCAACAGCAGCAGTCACTAATCATTCTCCATATTCATGCGCCATCACCCACCATCGCTACTCACGACCTATTTCCATCATCTGGTACCACTTATTCTCCCCTAACATAAAGCACGAACAACGATTACCTTGCAACATTACCCAGTACTGACTCAATCACCCGTCACCACTCATTATCACTCACCAATCACGTACTACCGTCGTCCAATCATCTCCTTTAAATGACCTCCATAATCTATCGTCATATACCATCCTCAAGCCTCCCACCATCATTTTCTATCACCCCACAGTAACAATCATTAGATGTTAACTGCCATCATCACACCTCACTTACCATCTCCCACTCTCGCCTTCTACGACGCATCATCATCAAAAAATCACGTACCACCAGCAGTCGCCACCCACTACTACCACTCATCAACCAATTCCACCAACCAGTATCAGTCATGGCCCACAGACACACACCGTCAACTCGCCGACAGCTATCATCACTATCAACACTTTTGATCACCAGCCAATAATTACATCACAATATCGTAGTCGGGAGATGAGTCACCATGGCTAATCATCTAGTGTTACTCTTTTTCAAGTCACGATAACACGTCCACCTACCGCACCATACGATCATGTGTCACTCGTTATACCCATACACCATCCTTCCCAGCTCTACAACTCCTCCGCGACTTATCATCTTCTTATATCTCCCCCTGACGCCCAACAGTCTACTCACCGCCACACACCACTTTATCTTCCGTCAGATGGCATACAATCCCGTCAACTGCTCACATCCGCCCATCACCCCCGAGCTGTCCTTTGCCGCCCCTCATTATCAGCTCTCCATCCAGTACTCTTCACCATTCCTTATCCCTATCCACCACCCTCAATTCCACTCATATCTTGCTACCACCCCTCATATTCACATGCTACCTCTCACAACCCTTTACCTATTCTCTCTACCTCAATTTCTTTTACCACTCTTCATTCCTACATTGTGCCACTTACCACCCGTCGACATGCAAGCTCTTCAACCACCGCCTTTCACCACCGCCCTCTACCCCTTGTCACCACCCACCACCCCTCACCGCCGCACACTACTTCATCTGACTTCCGCCCATCGCCCCTCGCCACCCTCAGCCGCCCCAAAAAATCAGCAGCAACAGTATGGGTGTTGCATCAGGCGTTCTTCCCCACTGTGAATACGTAATTGATACTGAAGAGAAGTAATTTATTCATAAACCATTTACATTCAGCGTTCTTGATTTTTATCACAAATTACCGAGATGTTATCGCTGTGGGCGGAGGGATCTGCGCCAGCCTTATTGTTTTGGACGCGCTGGACGGGCCGGGCCACGCCGCCCTACTGCGTCCTTCCTTGCTAATAAACGCCAGCTGTGAGCGCCTCTGACTGCTGCTCTCGTAATTACATATCAGCCTTTATATTTGTCCACCAGTTTCATCACTCCGACAGCGCCGTACAGGGGCTGCAGAGCGGCAGGAGCATGGTGATGCTTGCTTCCACTGTATCTTGTGCAAAGAGAGCTGCTTTCTCTGTTGTTAGCGGAGGCCTTTCATTGGTTTCCCTAGTAAAGTTTATCGTGGACTGCTGAAGAACCTTGTATGTGATATGAATTCTCTAATTTTGTAATTTCTGGCTGTTTTCCTAGAACTACCTATAATTACACTGACTTTCACGGTTTCATATTCATCATGTCGAGGATGATCATATGATCTGCCTTGTATCACGCACCACCAAGGTCAGTGATCACGGCTGGGGGCTAGGTATCTCCTAGCTTTGTCTTCCTCTCCTTCTGCTCACTTCTTCATTCAGTTCTTTTATCTCTTCTTCCTCGCCCCTCTTTATGCGAAGGCAAAGAACGACACAAGATATTTCCCATCCCTATCCCAACCAGCCCAAGACAGAGTGTGCACCAGGACCTGATGGGAGCCACTCAATCAGCAAGCAACTCAGACGCTTCACACGCTTGAGCCATGCACGTTTCTTACACCGGCCTACGTGTCCATAGTGAAGATTTCGCTGAAAGTTTACCACCAACGGTGTACAAGTATTTAAATATTGCTGTTCAGTGACACACCTCAAGGAAAATCTAGAGGAACTTTCGACCTGAAATAGAATTTCATCAGTACTACTCATGTTAGTGGTGCTGTTCTCCTGCAGATGCAGATAATGTTGTGAATTATAGCTGATGCACTCGTGAACAGACTCCAGCATCACTTATAAATCTTACACATTATTTCTTTAAGCACAGGAAAAACGATCGTTGGGTGGAAAAGGGGATGGCGACCTAGAAGACCTTTGAAGCATATGTATATTTCTATGCAAAGGTTTCATAGATAGACTAAGCATTCCCAGACAAACGCTATATTTACGCCACAACGTCAACACATGAACTTAATCACAACAGTCTGGTATAACACACTAATAACCCCCCAAACATCTAATCACTTTGGCTTCTTTAAAAGACAGTGGGCGCTCCCGTGAAGACGGCTAACTAGCCGTGTTCCTTATAGGGCTAAAGGCAAGGTCGATGTGAGTATCAGGGACGGTGGGAGGTCTGCAATGTCCGAGTCATTAGTCTCTAACATTGTACGTGATGACTGATCAACACTGTACACTGATAACTGATAAACACTGTACACAAAGGCCACATTCGCTCACACTCAGTCTCTAGCTGTCATGCATAATGCACCGAAACCACAGCTCCCTTTCCACATCCAGGCCCCACAGAACTTTCCATGGTTTACCCCAGACGCTTCACATGCCCTGGTTTAATCCAGTGACAGCACGTCGACCCCGGTATACCACATCGTTCCAATGCACTCTATTCCTTGCACGCCTTTCACCTTCCTGCATCTTCATGCCCCGATCGCTTAAAATCTTTTTCACTCCATCTTTCCACCTCCAATTTGGTCACCCACTTCTCGTTCCCTCCACCTCTGACACATTTATCCTCTTTGTCAATCTTTCCTCACTCATTCTCTCCATGTGGACAAACTATTTCAAAACACCCTTTTCTGCTATCTCAACCACACTCTTTTTATTACCACACATCTCTCTTACCCTTGCATTTCTTACTCGATCAAACCACCTTACTCCACATATTGTCCGCAAACATCTCATTTCCAACACATTCCCCCCTCCTTCGCACAACCTTCTCTACAGCCCACGCCTCGCAACCATATAACATTGTTGGAACCACTATTCCTTTAAACATACCCATTTTTGTTTTCCGAGATAATGTTCTCGCCTTCAACACATTTTTCAACGCTCCCAGAACTTTCGCCCCCTCCCCCACCGTGTGACTCACTTCCGCTTCCATTGTTCCATTCGCTGCCAAATCCACTCCCAGATATCTAAAACACTTATGTGTGTATGAGTGTGTGTATGTGTGTATGTGTCTGTGTGTGTGTGTGTGTGTATGAATGAATGGGCCGTTTTTCGCCTGTTTCCTAGCGCCACTTCGCTAATGCGGGAAATGGCGATCAAGTATAGTGAATAAATAGTAATATATATATATATATATATATATATATATATATATATATATATATATATATATATATATATATATATATATATATACACATATATATATATATTGGTGTAGCCAGGCAGGATATTTTCCTGAAGGCATATGAGGTTGAAAGCTATGGCACACTTTCCTTTATATATTTTCTTATGTACTGTTTCTATTTGCCGTACAAATTTTTGGTGATCTTGAAGTTTCTTCAGGAGATAGCGTCAAGAAGAGATGACAGAACCTTAGAGAGAAGATTCCTCACTTGGCCCCTTTCTCTGTTCCTTATCCTAAAAAAGTAAAACTGGAAGGAATGATTTCCATCTCCCTGCTACCACCCTATTTATTCGCCATCTACGACACGTAGAGAATACGTGGGAAGTATCCTTTCTCTCCTATCCCCAGGGTTGATATGTATATATATATATATATATATATATATATATATATATATATATATATATATATATATATATATATATATATATATATATATATATATATATATATATATTTTTTTTTTTTTTTTTTCTTTTTCTTGCTTTGTCGCTGTCTCCCGCGTTTGCGGGGCAGCGCAAGGAAACAGACGAAAGAAATAGCCCAACCCACCCCCATACACATGTATATACATACGTCCACACACGTAAATATACATACCTACACAGCTTTCCCTGGTTTACCCCAGACGCTTCACATGCCCTGATTCAATCCACTGACAGCACGTCAACCCCGGTATACCACATCGCTCCAATTCACTCTATTCCTTGCCCTCCTTTCACCCTCCTGCATGTTCAGGCCCCGATCACACAAAATCTTTTTCACTCCATCTTTCCACCTCCAATCTGGTCTCCCACTTCTCCTCGTTCCCTCCACCTCCGACACATATATCCTCTTGGTCAATCTTTCCTCACTCATTCTCTCCATGTGCCCAAACCATTTCAAAACACCCTCTTCTGCTCTCTCAACCACGCTCTTTTTATTTCCACACATCTCTCTTACCCTTACGTTACTTACTCGATCAAACCACCTCACACCACACACTGTCCTCAAACATCTCATTTCCAGCACATCCATCCTCCTGCGCACAACTCTATCCATAGCCCACACCTCGCAACCATACAACATTGTTGGAACCACTATTCCTTCAAACATACCCATTTTTGCTTTCCGAGATAATGTTCTCGACTTCCAAACATTCTTCAAGGCTCCCAGGATTTTCGCCCCCTCCCCCACCCTATGATACACTTCCGCTTCCATGGTTCCATCCGCTGCCAGATCCACTCCCAGATATCTAAAACACTTCACTTCCTCCAGTTTTTCTCCATTCAAACTTACCTCCCAATTGACTTGACCCATAACCCTACTGTACCTAATAACCTTGCTCTTATTCACATTTACTCTTAACTTTCTTCTCTCACACACTTTACCAAACACAGTCACCAGCTTCTGCAGTTTCTCACATGAATCAGCCACCAGCGCTGTATCATCAGCGAACAACAACTGACTCACTTCCCAAGCTCTCTCATCCCCAACAGACTTCATACTTGCCCCTCTTTCCAAAACTCTTGCATTCACCTCCCTAACAACCCCATCCATAAACAAATTAAACAACCATGGAGACATCACACACCCCTGCCGCAAACCTACATTCACTGAGAACCAATCACTTTCCTCTCTTCCTACACGTACACATGCCTTACATCCTCGATAAAAACTTTTCACTGCTTCTAACAACTTTCCTCCCACACCATATATTCTTAATACCTTCCACAGAGCATCTTTATCAACTCTATCATATGCCTTCTCCAGATCCATAAATGCTACATACAAATCCATTTGCTTTTCTAAGTATTTCTCACATACATTCTTCAAAGCAAACACCTGATCCACACATCCTCTACCACTTCTTAAACCACACTGCTCTTCCCCAATCTGATGCTCTGTAAATGCCTTCACCCTCGCAATCAATACCCTCCCATATAATTTACCAGGAATACTCAACAAACTTATACCTCTGTAATTTTAGCACTCACTCTTATCCCCTTTGCCTTTGTACAATGGCACTATGCACGCATTCCGCCAATCCTCAGGCACCTCACCATGAGTCATACATACATTAAATAACCTTACCAACCAGTCAATAATACAGTCACCCCTTTTTTAATAAATATATATATATATATATATATATATATATATATATATATATATATATATATATTGGAAAGTTACTTCGAGAGTTTAAGATATTCATGAATGATAAAAGAATTTAAAATCTTAAATGTCATTGATCTTGATTGTATTTTTTTCCATGAAACAAATCATGTCCTTTTTTTTTGACAAAAGGATGTTGTCTTCTTTCGTATTCAAAGATTATGTATCTCCAGTCTTTTGATATATGGGTATAGCTGACAAATATCCATTTTTTCAGTCTCATCATAAGTATCTTTGAATAAAAGAATGTAAATTACGATTTACGACGGGGATTATGAACACCTCATTAGGGTCAGTAAGTCAGAGAGTCGTGAGGGACGTCTCAGGCCCGACCTTCCCAGCGGACAGCCTCCGCGGTACTGAGCTCTGCACCTCCTGTCCGACCTGCCACACACTAACGCCACACTCGGAAACGCCTTCTTGGGATCACGCGTAAACTCCATTATCCCAGAGACTCATTACATACCTCAAGTGTGATATCAAATACTTTACGTGTTGCTCTGGTTGAAGGTTTATCTTACACTGATTTTCGAAGTGGTAAAACTAGATACATAATTTTGTTGTTAAGAACCGCGAAACTTTCAGCTTGCGAATAATGACGTCATAGGTGGGGGCACGTGTGGAGGGTTCGTCGGGGCAACAGGTGAACTGGTCACCAGTGGTACCCGTGCACCCAACCTGGCAGGACGGGCAGTGTACCTGGGGTCTACGGCCGTGAATTTCTACCAGTGTCCCCATCGAAGAAAAGCCTAACAAGTTACTTCACCCACCATCCTTAATGTTACACTTACAGTAGCACATGTTCGCTTGGTCAGCGAGCGTTTGCCAGCACTGCCACGCCAACCCTTGCATCTCCTGGGCAGACGAGGCAATATTCCAAATTTGGAAACATATTTTCCTTGTGAGAGGAGGAAGTGGGAGGAGCCGGGAGCGCCACAACATCCGGGACTCAGTGCCGCCGCTGATATCTTCCTGCGGCTCAGACTTCAGTGATAAATAAGTGCATGAAAACTTCCTCAGAGATTAATGTCCGTGTACAGATTTTGCCTGATCCGTGCTAGAACTCCACGAACGTGATAAGAGATGTAATTTCATTAATTTTGTGATATACAAGAACACACCTTTTGTCTATTCACAGTTTGATAGACGTGTGTTTTGTAGAAGAAAACATAAAAAATTACGCTCTATAATACTATATTAAGCCGAATTGCAAATCTATATCAAGAGATTTCGAGTGATTCCAACACACCAACAGTAATAATCCAAACAGTTCGGGTGATTTTAACACGTTGCAAGTTGTAATCCCAGAGAAGCATCCAACGAAGATGATCGTCACCAGCGGCCGCCAGATGGACGTCCTCGGGGAGCAGCGCCTGGAGGGCCCCTCCTCCACTGACACCAACAACAATAGGAACACCAACACGGGGGAGAAGTATGGACTGCGCCCACGAACCATCATCAAGAGGCTGCAACAAGAGAGGGTTCGCCAAGAAGCTCCTAAGAGATCAGTGAGGCCCAAGTCGAGGCCGGCGCCGTTATCAAAGTATCGGAGGAAGACTGCTAATGCTCGAGAGCGTCACCGCATGAAGGAAATAAACAATGCATTCGACTCTCTCCGTAAAGCTCTTCCTGACGTCCTGGAAGTTCAAGCTGCTTCATCTGCCATGACCAAGATTACGACTCTTCGTCTTGCTGTTAGTTACATCAGAGCTTTATCTCATGTACTTGAAGATGACACAGACGCCGACATCTGCTCTCTTCAGAACTCGCTGTCGTTTTCTTTTCAGAATTCCCTTCAGCAATCCCTGCCACCCTCCTTTCACAAGGCAACACCATCACCAGAAAACCCGGTCACGACCTTCCAATACAAGAACTCGACGCCACCTTTCAGTCAGCACTATCTCCCTAATGTGTCTCAGGTCATTGGTTACTACTCCACTCCTGGCCAGATATTACAAAGCAACACGCCCTCTACTGTCAGAGGATCACTGAGCAGCGCCAGCGACCTCGAGGATCTCCTCTCCGACGACTCCTGTCTACTGGAGGACAACCTCGATGTCTTCCGAGACATCCCGACTTTGTCCATAGTTGATCCATTTGATATCCTCCTAGGAGCAGAGAAAGAAGCCATCGCCTTCACCACTGAGTTGTGTAATCAATGACACTATTTGCATGTCGGTGGTGCGATAATGTTCATGTGACTGTTATTCCCACAGAAAGATGCCTTCACCACACAGTCGTCAGCGACGAGATGAAGTTTATTACACAAGAGAGGGGCATCTTGGATGTATGAATTGATACATCAAATACTGAAGTGTGCACTCATGATCGAGGTGTTTGTGTGTCCATGGTAATGTGACCTGTGAATATTTCCCTGGTACTTAGGCATCTGCACCTAATGTTAAGATACATGTACATCTGTATCTATAGGGTAATTATCCACATTTCCCATCATGATGTGTGCAACTGGTGAGAGAGTGGGTGTAATTCGCTAGGTATTTCTCTTCACTTGTACCTGGTGCTTGAAAGACCAGACTAAGATTTGGCGAGATTGTAAGAGAAACACTTTTTGCAAGGTTACTGTCTGGACTGTCTGGAAATCCAAATAGACACAAAAGTGTCATAACAACCAACTTACATGTGCGATGCTAGTCTAATGTGCCATATTTTGTAATTTGGTAACCTCTGCCATGCGACCTGACAATCTTTTTCTTAAAATGTGGCCTAAAAATTTTTCTCAGACTGTGAAAGCCGGCAAGGCATGCCTTAGTGTGTTCATTTAGCGAGGCTTGACACAGCAAGACTTTACTATTCTGCTCTAGTATGGCTTGTTGGTGACATGACAGGGCTTGTCATACTGCATAATCTGGCAAGGCCTGTTGTGATTTATGACACCAAGAGCCTTATCACATTCTGTGAAACAGTACGTCGTCATTCTATTTGGTTAGTCAAAGGTTTTTGTAGCATGTCAACCTAGAGACTTGTCACGTTATGCATCCTCAGCAATTATCACGTTTTCAACTGAAAACGTGTCATATAATGGAAAATGGCAAGATCTTTCATTTTGTGTGAATGACAGCATTTGTTCAGATAATGACTTAACCGTGTGGCTAGTAATATCTGTCCAATCATCTGACCTACCAAGGTTTCTCATGTTGTGCAACCTGACAGTTTGTGACTAAGAGCGTCATATGTTCTGTGACAAAAGCTGTCATATTACGTGTCCCGCCACTTTTCCTCATATATTGTGGCTTATCAATAACAGTCGTGAACTATAAACTGACGAGGCCTTTCAAGTGTTGTAACTGCCGATGTTTTTCATGCTGTCTGAATCAAAAACGTTGGTCATGTTGTACATACTGACGAAACTGGTCATACTGAGTACCTTAACACCGTTTGCCATATAATCTGAAAACGTTCTAGTATGTGACCTGACGATAGGAATTATGTTGTTACTTAACATTTGTCATACTGCGAAGCCCGCCAGTAGTGGTTATATTTTTAGCATTGACAACGTTGGTCATGTTTTATGTAGAGAACATTTTTCATATTGTGTGACCTGTCATATAGTGTGATGGAACGGTATTTGTCATTGGATGTTATCAGATAATGTGATGTAGTAGCGTTTATTGTGTATGGCCTGGCAACGTTAATTATGTTGTCAGCCTGGTAACATTTATTATACTCTTTGACTTGGCAACGTAGGTTTATCATTACCACAACAATACTGACGATAGTCATGTGTCTTGGACATGTTATCATACTGTCTGGCCAAGCAAAGCTGACTCGTTCTGTTTCACCTACTATTGCAAATTGAATAGCATTGTCAAAAATGTGACTGGCATACAATTTGCATTGATTCTTATTTTTAGACAAACATTTGACTATGATATGAGTTTATATTACGGTATTGTAAAATATGTACATTTTTGCTGTAAATGTAATCACTTTTTTACTGCTTGAATTTACAATAAAATAGTTATACTGTTCACATGTCTTTAGAATTACCTATATTCTGTATCTTAGAAAGAAATCTCTGTTATTCTTTCAAGAAGGTACCTAAATGTTAAACCAACAGTGTAAATTTCATTATAACAGCTTCATATCATATCAGCATGAGCGAACGTGCAAACACCGTAGACTTAACTCTTGTCTTACTTAATTAAGAAGAATAACCTACGTCAGAGCATGGCCACGGCAGGAATCTTGTGAACATCTCTCTACTGAAAGCGCTATCCATGAAAACAACAAACACGAAGTGGATAGTGGATGTGGATAGTGGATGTGGATAGTGGATGTGGATAGTGGATGTGGATAAGAAATTTGGCTGAGTGAATATAAGTCTGGTTGTGGTGAGGATGCTTCAAAGATAATACAGTTACTGATGGAGTGATCCCAGAAACGTTTGAGGTTTGACAAGAGGACAATAAAACGATGTCTTGGTGACAGAAGTTACGGGGGACGATAAATGTAACAATAACGCATACTGACCATCCAAGAGAAGAACAAGATATCTAGACGTAGAAAGAAAAGAGAATATTGAAGTTGCAGAATTCAGGTGATGATGAGGTAAGGGTTGTTTGATCATAAGCTCATAAACAAGATCATTATAGAAAGAAAATACTGGAAGAATTTCTATGATAAGGCATGTAGCAAATGCTGGGATCTGAAGGTGAGGTGGAACGACAGTTAGCCAGACAACTGTGAGGTTATGTGGACTTGGCAATGATCACCCATGATTAGGTTGTATGAAGACGACTTACTCTCGCCTTTTCGTCAACAAATACATTGAATATTACATATCTGCAAAAAGATATTCTTCATTCATCCGATAAAGATGAGGACAGAAATGTTCTTGAAAATGTTGTATGTGACCATTCAGCAAAACGTTTACACACCACGATGATGAGGGAGATGACCTACCTGTCCTGGGTGAGGGTGGTGGCAGGATCCTCAGCCCCGAGGGTGACCGCCAGGTTACACCCGCAACTCTTGTTCTTACACATGCAGGCTCTCTCTCTCTCTCTCTCTCTCTCTCTCTCTCTCTCTCTCTCTCTCTCTCTCTCTCTCTCTCTCTCTCTCTCTCTCCTCTTTTGGGCGCACACACAATCTACATACGCAGAAACGAACCCATAAACACTCAGACGGACATTGACCTACACCCGCACCAGCAAACATTCATACATACTCACACGTACAAACAAGCCCACACGGACGTTTAAATATATACACATAAGTGAATCCAAACGTACACATTAAACACTCACATACCGAAAAACTCACATGCACGGCTGTCATCTCATGAATACACCTGTCCGCAAAGACTAGCTTGAGAATACGCTTGTATATACATCTGAGCACATATGTGCAGACATACACGTATACATGAATACATATATGGTCATATATATGAATACATCGCGAGACGCTCACCCATTTCCTTCACACATGCGCACTTGACTTCAGGAACTTAAACGAAATGCATAAAACTAACACTTTCTTTCGCTTGGAAATTCTTCTCTGTTTAGCCCATGTTATCAGCATGGAAGTTTAGATGATCGGTTCGAAATGCTTTCAGTATTGTGCCAATTGATATCGCCCTAAAGGAACTAAGAAAAGAATCCTCTTACGTATGCATTATGTTATCCCAGATACGTTGCATCTTCTGATACCTTGCCGCCCTTCGTCTTTCATCTTTTTGTTACTCGGTTTACCCTACATTTGTTTCCTATTTTCTTATAGTTATTGTTTTATCTTTCTGTTTCTTTTTCTTTATTAATTGTTTCCAAAGGGCAAAAAAGCTCAAATTAGTCTAACGACTCAGCGCACTTACGTCAAGAAAAAATATTCCTACCTGAACTTCACCTGTGTTTAATTACAGAGGTCACCTGCAGGTGGGAAGGGCGGAGGTGACGACCCTGCGGACGTCAGCTGAGGGTGACGGACACTGACTCACCACTGCCCAAGTGCAGCAGCCGTGCCTTCAGCAGCTGGCGGAGCAGCAGACTGTGCCCGTCATGGAACTGTTTACTTTGTCCATAAATGTTTTAACCAACACGGGATCTAAAGCACCCTTGCCTGTTGTGGCCAGAGGGGGTCGGCTCCTTTGGTCCATCTCTGCTGGATGTCGAGGGGTTCCCTGCCAGGCGTTCTGCGCCGAAGGTTGCCTCCTTCCTACCGGTGTTCTGATGGGCAGACGGTCCTCAGTCTACCAAGGTGAGAAATAGGATGAAGATAACGCACTTAATACAATGAGACTTAAACCTCGCCACTTAGTATTTGTTGGATGACCATTCAAGTCGCGGTTGGACATGTCATTCTTCGGTACGGAGCGCACATAGTCCCAACCCGTCCATCACCTGGTGTTAGGTGTTCACTAGATGCCATTACCACAAATAACTTAATTCTAACAACATTTTTCATAACAAAACACACACTAGAACAAAACTTCTCTATTAACTGATCGTACCGTTAGAGCAAACACTCCACTTCATCATCCTTTTTATTACAGCAAGAATATTTGCACGGCAGTCGACATGGTGACGCGTTCACCATCGTAGCTTATTCGTTAGCACATCACTCGCCAACTTACCAAGTTTAAATGTTACTTGTTGAAAATATTCAAAAAAGAATCATTACAGTACAAGAGTACCGCACATCGTGCATTATTTCCATAAGCTGATACTACTCCCTCTGACCTTCAACGAGTATAAAAGTCATCTCTAGATAGAATATCATCAAGAAGACACTCAGGAGGAAGCATAACACACCCTCAGGACTGTTCCATCTCAACCGGTTCTTTTGGCTGAGACCTGAACCTCTGTTTGAGGTAAACAAGATGGATATCAATTAGACGCTGTCTCACAGTAAGTGACAAGACGCATACATAATGAAGCCTGACGGAGACAGCGGTGATAGTTACCAGGCCAGGAGGACGTGTGAGGCCAGGAGGACGTGTGAGGCCAGGAGGACGTGTGAGGCCAGGAGGAAGTGTGTACTCTGGAATTACTCTGCGTCCTCGGCTGAGGTTTGACGTTGTCTCCACACTGATGCTTGTTTACAAAACATTTCTCATGAAGTATCAGATAACTGTTAACTTGTTAAGGAAAGCAGAGGAACTCAGTACACATGCTCATAATTTCATGACATTAAATCAAATGTGACGGTAAGTGTGGCCGGCACTTGAAGGAAAAACCTCTGATCCCGGAACGCAACGAGAAAACACTGTTTTATTTTTCTTGTGGGTGCGGCTAGGGGGCGTAGCCAGAGTGGGAAAGAAATAGTTTTAGTCAAGAGTGATCTTGCTACAGCACCGAAGATGGTATAATGCGGGTACACCAGTTTGCATAATTCCTCTATAAAGCATGTGAAATTAAGTCTACTAAAAGAGGTTCAGGGACTTTTGAATCATCTTCCTCGTCGTTTTCTTTTTTCTGGGATGCATATATCTGGTTTTAGTGACAACTAAACCTCTGAAACACTTGCATATAAGTCAGAGAATTGACATTATAAATTATAATGGAGGTTATTTTGTATGAATATATATATATATATATATATATATATATATATATATATATATATATATATATATATATATATATATATATATATATATATATATATATATATATATATATGTATATATATATATATATATATATATATATATATATATATATATATATATATATATATATATATATATATATTTTTCTTTCTTTTCTTTCAAACTATTCGCCATTTCCCGCATCAGCGAGGTAGCGTTAAGAACAGAGGACTGGGCCTTTGAGGGAATACCCTCACCTGGCCCAATTCTCTGTTCCTCCTTTTGAAAAAAAAAAAGAAAAAAAAAAAACGAGAGGGGAGGATTTCCAGACCCCCGCTCCCTCCCCTTTTAGTCGCCTTCTACGACACGCAGGGAATACGTGGGAAGTATTCTTTCTCCCCTATCCCCAGGAAAATATATATATATATATATATATATATATATATATATATATATAGAGAGAGAGAGAGAGAGAGAGAGAGAGAGAGAGAGAGAGAGAGAGAGAGAGAGGTTTGAAAAAGGCAAGATTTCCATTTCTCCTGAACAAACTCTAAACTATAACTTGATAATGTTCTCAAGTCTTTCGAGGGAGAACTTTTGTACATGTCAGTCCAGTCTGTGACACAACTATTCCTTATTTGTCAACTTCTTACCTTCCCACTCTTCTTGCTAGTTTCAGACACCATAAGGAAGTATTTTGGCCATGAAGGCATCACTGTCAGAGAACCTAAACAATGAGGGATTCTTCCAACGAAGAAGTTTGGGCACATAGTTTGGTGTGTCTTTCAGTCATGGTTAACTCTTGTGTAGTAGGTGTGTGATGCTAAGTCGTGACGCACTAGGTTAACGAGACCATCACACCGTCACACTCCACCACTTCTCAGTTGCAGCTCGGCTATTTTCTTGTTGGTATTCAGTATAGAAAACTTCACGTGAGAGATATGCCTGTATGTGTCGACAGATGTGGTCTTATTTCGTCACATTCTTGTTGAGAAGCGGAGGTGTAAGACAGTCTTTGATGCATACACAAGATCTGTTCCAGCACCAAACTTAGAAATGAACTTGGGATGATAGCATTTTGATTCCCGTCGTTGAGAAAACTCACAACGACGGAACTGGAACACTCAACGCATCTCAAAAATTTATCTAATAATAATTTTTTTCTTATTAAGGTCACATATGCTATCTATAAGTTAAGCATACCATCAGGAACCTTCACACAAACCTTCTTTTGACTCAGAGGTTTGTCCTTGTTACATGCAACACCGCATCAATTACTTCTCATCACACGGTATATTCGAGAGCACCAACTTTCAGTTTCCTAAGAATACAAGCTGGAGATCATGAATGAGCAAACGTCATCTACATACCACAAATCCTCCTACAGAGTAGCTCAATAAGAATGATGGTGAGGGGTGATAGTGAGACGTTTGCAACATGTGCAGAGCGGGAACCAAAAGATACGCCGAGTCTCGGTGAGTATCTCATCAGATAAAGATACGAAGGACTTGTCTGTAGATCATGGTGGTAGAGCTTCTGGGTGTGTTCAATAAATCTGATATGGGTCTTAGATAAAGAGACCTGGCAATGACCCCTTTGTTGGCCAACCACACGGACGCTAGCCGCACAATGTTCGATAGTTAAGAGCGTCCACACCAAAGCAGCTTACTGTTCGCGATGATAACGGACGCATATAACCCTGCAGTAAACTATACGCATGCGGAAGAAGTCATGTTAATGTTTTTATATCAAAAGATCTACACTTCACTAAGATACATATATGTACTTTTGAGCTGATTGTGAACCACTGAGACAATGCCTTAGGTGTAGTTCAAGGTACAACATGGAAGTACTAGGCAACTTTCATAAAAGCATTCATCTGGGTGAACTGATCAGAAGCAAACTTCTCCAGTGAAATAGTGAGTTCTAATATCTTCCACAGAACCTTGAAATGATAATATAGCAGCATTGCTGGTGGTGAGCTGTGGTGGTGCTGTTGTAGGGAAACAATGACTTTTTGCGCATGGGTTCCTCTTGGCCCTCCTGGATAATAGACAGGAATCAACTTTCCTCACTGAAGAAAAGCTCTTCCACTGTTATACTTTTTCGTTTTTTCGTTTTTATTCAGCGTCTCGTCCCTGTCTTCTTAACAGTACTTCTGAGCAGAGTTTTATGGACACATTTATCCGTTGCCCTCCATAGGTCGTCAGCCAATAAGTATTTGTATTCTTTTCATCCGAAGCACTATCTATTCTTTGTTTCATATTCATCACTTCTTTGACTTATGAAGTTCTTTGAAGTGATCGTTTGTTGCTCAAAATATGTTATCTAAGTATCAGAAATCTACATCCCTTAATGTAGCCTAACAACTTGTCATATGTAGAGGAACCTTTGCTTTCGTTTATATCTTAGACATCTGCATCATTATGTGAACTGCTGTTGTCCTCTAGCCTTCCTAACCCTTGTATATCATTGGTAAGAAAATGAGATGAAGGAAAAATGTTCGCGTCACTCAACACAGGAGGTAAGGCAAACTTTACCAAGGCCAGTGTGAGAGAGAAAAAAGTTAACCCGTAGATGGGATTGTAGGAAGGTTTCTGTTTTTCCTCGCTTTAGATGAGACAACAGACCTGGATGCATTAAGATACAGAGGAGACTATTGTCTGGTCCACTCTGGACTCGAGCTGACTGATGACAGGCCTGTGAGGTAACTGGAGTCTGACCGGGAGGGTGACTGGTTTGCTGGTCATGAAAGACAGGTAGCCGGCAACTGTCCTGATCATGTTCCAGGCAACCTTTCTTTGTGTTCCCTCGTTCTGACGACGGTTGTGTGTTTAGCACCTGTTGGTGGGCGTCAGGAATGGCAAAATCTCTGAGGGTGGTTGTGGGCGGAGACGAGGACCTTGACTGCGGGCGTGGGTCAGAGAATAGGAGATGCGGGAGCTTTACAGGGCCTTCTGGGTTGCCTCCGCCCGCTTACCGTACAGAGCCAGATGACCCCGTCACAGTTTTTCTTTTTCTTTTTTCGTAAGTGGAACAGACAAGGAGGCGCCTAGGTCACGACCCTGCCAAGATGGGGTACCAGACAAGACGAGGCAGCTGTGGTCGTGACAGTATTCACTGTTGATCAACACCAACTGAATGTTCATAACTTGTTTCCTGGTATCATCAATCACCACGTGCCTTGATATCATCAGCAAATGTAAACATCCTTAGAAAAAACGAAAACAAATCATATAGTTAAGCACTAACATACAATCACCATCTATCTTTAACAATTAAAAACATTTCCTATCTTGCAGCTAACCTTGATCACCAGTTGTTTTGAAGCAACCAGAAATGTCGTCCTGTCTATCAAACAACAATCACCCGTTGTCTTTCATATGTCTTTAATACAGAGCGGTAACCAACTGTCCTTGGCAGACAGTAATCCCAATCGTCCTTCGCTACACAGTAACCAACAGCTCCCCCTCAATAAAAAGCAGTCATCAGTCGCACTTCACCAGCCTAAAACTAGCTGTCTTCACCAGACTGCTATCACCAGCTGCCCTCCACCAATCATTAGTAACCATTTGTCTATCAGAAAACAACAAACATCTGTAAGGGCATAACTACCCTAGACTTTACATCTTTTACATGTTCGCAAATTTCCCTTTCTGAGTAATGATTATAGTTCACGTTCATTTGTGGATCCTTCCCAACAGTTTCAACACTGTAAGATGTTAAAACAGATGGAGTGTACTGGGTGTAAACTGATGGCAAACAAAGAAGGATTTGAAATTCAGTTTATGATTTGTGGGTAAGATTACGAGGACATGATGGTTGATGTTGGTGTTGAGCTTTACATGGTAGGAGGTGGCACGAGCGAGAAGGTATATATATATATATATATATATATATATATATATATATATATATATATATATATATATATATATATATATATATTCATGTGGCCTTTGTTGTCTTTTCCTAGTGCTACCTCGCGCGCATGCGGGGGAAGGGGGTTGTCATTTCATGTGTAGCGGAGTGGCGACGGGAAAGAATATAGGCAGCAAGTATGAATTATGTACATGTGTATATATATGTATATGTCTGTGTATGTATATGTATATATACGTTGAAATGTACAGGTATGTATATGTGCGTGTGTGGACGTGTATGTATATACATGTGTATGTGGGTGGGTTGGGCCATTCTTTCGTCTGTTTCCTTGCGCTACCTCGCTAACGCGGGAGATAGCGACAAAGTGTAATGAATATGAATATATATATATATATATATATATATATATATATATATATATATATATATATATACGATTCTGGGAACTGCATTTTCCTCTTAAACTAATAAGGAAAATAATTTTCAGGATTTCATCATGGTAATAAACGCAAGTAATAGGTCAATTATAATCATTATACATACTTGAGCAAATCTCCTCTTGAAAATAGATAGCAACAAATAATGTAGTGCATTATTGAGAATAGATTATGATGGAACAGCACAGTAATTACAGTTATTAAGCTCCATCATTACTTCCATTATTTTCTTGAGTTGCTTTTGGTAGAGACTAAGAAGCAAACAAGAGAGTGAACAAGAACCCGAGCACTCATTTCAGCAACCCAGTTTTTACACGTTTTACAGTTAAGTCTAACATTGTTCACCGTCGCGTATAGTCCTCATGAAACACCCACCTGACCTCCACATACACACTCATCCACTAAAACGACCGAAAACAGACGACGAATCATTGAAATTATCATTCCAGTGATCATAAATGCAGAAGCAGAAGTGCTAAGAATTAAAAGTAAAAGTGAAATTGGAGATCATCATATAATACCAGGCATTTGTGAAATGCTGATCATCACATTTGCTCCTCGTCGGTATACCAACGATATATACATGAGAGTGTGTTGTAGGACGTGAGTTCGGCCCTGGCAGACCAAGTGGTGTTTATTCATCCTTGTGTCAACTGAAGCAGATCTTATCTTCCGAAAAAATGTCGTTAAGATGCTTTTGCCGGTGACCTCACCAGGAACCGTAATGCCACTATTATAGAAGGATGCCCCTGATGTTTGCATCCACATCCTGTACCTCTGACATCATCATTTCAAGGTAAACCTGAAAATATATCGAGTAAAACGTAACAGGAGAACACATATCTGAAGGAACTTGGGCAGAGTTCTCGACAATTATGGTTAGATCCATGTGCTATTGACGTGAGACATAAAACAGCGACTGTAATGTATTCAATATCCTTCAAAAAATCCATTACCTTCGAAAAAGTAGATTTATCATTCATTTTCCCTTGAAATATTCCATAGTTTCATGAGGACAGTCAGGAGTTGGAGGGAGGAAATTTTGTCTAAGGTATCTGATGACAGTGAGTAAAAGACTGTCAAAACAACTGTGAAAAACCAGAAACACATATCAATATAAACTTATGAAATGAGTATATATACATACATACAGTCATTAGTTAACCTGAGTGATTATGTTTGCTCACATATTAGTCAAGTTCAGTAATATTCTTAAAACGCTGATCACATCACGTTTTCATCATGTTTAAGAATTGGAACCCCAGACTTCATGTTAGTGGTTGACTTTACTACTTTAAATGTATTCGAAACGTCTCATGAGACACCAGGATTTATGACGCATTTACGATGATCTTTCATGATTTAGAGAAAAGAGAATATTTTTTCTGCAGTTTTCCAAAACACTGAGAGAGGGAAGCAGGCACATCTGTTGTCCAGTGGCTCCAACAACTGACACATATGAAAAAAACTACTAACCTAAAGGTATAGACAGAGCAAAACCTGGTCCGAACTGTAACGCTGCTTTGAAAAGTGATACAGGAAAGTCATAGGCGTCTCTATGACCAGAACCCAGCAGGACTGGAGCAAACTCCTACAAGCTGTCCTTCCAGAATCTTCAACAGTAAAGCTTTATTTCGTTTCCTCCATCGCATGAGTCCAGACACACTAACCTCACTTTGGTGAAATATGTTATCTAAAGAGAAGACCAAAGTTCATGGTCGTGAAGGTGCGCTTTAAATGGTAGCATTAATTAGCAACATCTACACAAGGCTATGACCATAGTACGAAAAAAAAGAAATCAAACAAAACACTGGAGTAAGAAATTTTGATGTCTTGCGTCAGTTTGCATAGGAAGACATGTTATCGCCTTTATGATCCTCCACTGAAAGGTTCTTATTCGCTCATTTGATTTCGACTAATGGATAAATGATCTCCCACTGGGGGACTATCTAACAAACCATCAGTCTCCTTCTGGCCCGACTATGAGTCGCTGCTCCTGAAGGCCGCCACTGAGGCGCCGATATTTCAAAACATAACCACAAGGTAACGGTATACTGTTCATGTTTATAAAGCAACAAACCTTCCGGAATAAGAACTCTCACACATGTGCTCCTTTTTCTAACATGTGATCTTAAATAGCTTAAGGTTTAGTTTAGCGCCGAGGTTATCTCCCAGTGCAAAGTAACATGATACATATAACAGTCCAAGTTCTTGTGTATAATACATTCTATTACCTTATCTCAAGGAGTTGGAAGAAAGGTTTAAAATGCTCAAGTAAGAAAAGTATAAACTTTAAGTGGTTTACGATATAACCATTGTGTAAAAGGTGTGATTGGTAAAGTAAAACTTGAGGAGAATCAGTACATTCAGTGCGATATCTATATAAACATTCATCTGACATCAGCATGGTCTACCGTCACTTTTGACAACACTTTGGTAAGACATGAATCTCATGCTAAATATTGGTCATGGATGCTTGCAGGAAGCAATCTTGCCAGGATTGTTTGGTCAGACACAAAAGTGTGCATGACGGAGCTACCTACTGAAACACAGGACTGTTCCTGGGCTGGAAGACCAAACATAACCCGCATGACTTAAATGATAGTTCTTTTAGGATGTTAGAATTTAAATCCCCATAATTCAAATGATGAATGCCTTTACGGCAGCATCATAAGTTTCCTTTGGTAGTTAGGAAGATATGCACGTGCTTAAGTGGGAGTCAATAAGGCATTTTCCTCTGCTGTAATTAGGGAAGGCTGCTGCAAAAATTAGCATTTATTACTCACCATCCGGCAGGGCCGTCTCTACGTCTGGGGTCCAACGCACGCCACGTAGGAACATGCCTCTCACTTGGTAACTCTGTACTTGGTAGAAATTGTGAGACTTTTATAGAATTTTTGATAGTTAGTATTGTAAAATTGATAAGAAATGATATATATATATATATATTATATTTTTCTATTTATTTTGCTTTGTCGCTGTCTCCCGCGTTTGCGAGGTAGCGCAAGGAAACAGACGAAAGAAATGGCCCAACCCACCCCCATACACATGTATATACACACACGTCCACACTCGCAAATATACATACTTATACATCTCAATGTACACATATATATGCACACACAGACACATACATATATACCCATGCACACAATTCACACTGTCTGCCTTTATTCATTCCCATCGCCACCTCGCCACACATGGAATACCATCCCCCTCCCCCCTCATGTGTGCGAGGTAGCGCTAGGAAAAGACAACAAAGGCCCCATTCGTTCACCCTCAGTCTCTAGCTGTCACGCAATAATGCACCGAAACTACAGCTCCCTTTCCACATCCAAGCCCCACACAACTTTCCATGGTTTACCCCAGACGCTTTACATGCCCTGATTCAATCCACTGACAGCACGTCAACCCCGGTATACCACATCGATCCAATTCACTCTATTCCTTGCCCGCCTTTCACCCTCCTGCATGTTCAGGCCCCCCCCGATCACTCAAAATCTTTTTCACTCCATCTTTCCACCTAAAATTTGGTCTCCCACTTCTCCTCGTTCCCTCCACCTCCGACACATATATCCTCTCGGTCAATCTTTCCATGTGCCCAAACCATTTCAAAACACCCTCTTCTGCTCTCTCAACCACGCTCTTTTTATTTCCACACATCTCTCTTACCCTTACATTACTTACTCGATCAAACCACCTCACACCACACATTGTCCTCAAACATCTCATTTCCAGCACATCCACCCTCCTGCGCACAACTCTATCCATAGTCCACGCCTCGCAACCATACAACATTGTTGGAATCACTATTCCTTCAAACATACCCATTTTTGCTTTCCGAGATAATGTTCTCGACTTCCACACATTCTTCAAGGCTCCCAGGATTTTCGCCCGCTCCCCCACCCTATGATTCACTTCCGCTTCCATGGTTCCATCCGCTGACAGATCCACTCCCAGATATCTAAAACACTTTACTTCCTCCAGTTTTTCTCCATTCAAACTTACCTCCCAATTGACTTGACCCTCAACCCTACTGTACCTAATAACCTTGCTCTTATTCACATTTATGCTTAACTTTCTTCTTTCACACACTTTACCAAACTCAGTTACCAGCTTCTGCAGTTTCTCACATGAATCAGCCACCAGCGCTGTATCATCAGCGAACAACTGACTCACTTCCCAAGCTTTCTCATCCACAACAGATTTCATACTTGCCCCTCTTTCCAAAACTCTTGCATTCACCTCCCTAACAACCCCATCCATAAACAAGTTAAGCAACCATGGAGACATCACACATCCCTGCCGCAAACCTACATTCACTGAGAACCAATCACTTTCCTCTCTTCCTACACGTACACATGCCTTACATCCTCGATAAAACCTTTTCACTGCTTCTAACAACTTGCCTCCCACACCATATATTCTTAATACCTTCCACAGAGCATCTCTATCAACTCTATCATATTCCTTCTCCAGATCCATAAATGCTACATACAAATCCATTTGCTTTTCTAAGTATTTCTCACATACATTTTTCAATGCAAACACCTGATCCACACATCCTCTACCACTTCTGAAACCACACTGCTCTTCCCCAATCCTGATGCTCTGTACATGCCTTCACCCTCTCAATCAATACCCTCCCATATAATTTACCAGGAATACTCAACAAACTTATACCTCTGTAATTTGAGCACTCACTCTTATCCCCTTTGCCTTTGTACAATGGCACTATGCACGCATTCCGCCAATCCTCAGGCACCTCACCATGAGTCATACACACATCAAATAACCTTACCAACCAGTCAACAAAACAGTCACCCCCTTTTTTAATAAATTCCACCGCAATACCATCCAAGCCTGCTGCCTTGCCGGCTTTCATCTTCCGCAAAGCTTTTACTACCTCTTCTCTGTTTACTAAATCATTTTCCCTAACCCTCTCACTTTGCACACCACCTCGACCAAGACACCCTATATCTGCCACTCTATCATCAAACACACATATATATATATATATATATATATATATATATATATATATATATATATATATATATGTTCCGGAACACATTCTCATTTTATTACCATTTAGGTTAGGTCTGAAGTGTGACACCACAGCTGGTGTTGACTCAATAATTACATCCAGTGATGGTCAGACCCGTGACCTACACAGCAGCAGTTACCTCTTCCGTGGCTGTAGGTTCGTCTCTTTCCTACATAGACAGAAGCGACTGGGGGCTGAGGTTCGACCTCCATCTTGCTTGATAATCGGTGCTTCATGGATAATCCACTACAGCAGTTTCCTTGTCAATACGGCTAGTATCACTGGCCTGTTACAGCGCTGAATTACACGACAATCTTGGTTGTGCGGCAACGAGAAGAGGAGGTGGGTGCTGGTCATGGCTCGTGGCTCGACGCCTGGCTGGGCGGCACATGAATATGGAATACGCTTCAGCTAACTGGTCGGCCGCCACTGAAATCTCGCTTCTGTAATTTGCATGTGTTGCCGATGATTTCCGTTTTCAAAAAGAAACAACGCTATATCATTATGCCGTAATATATGGAATTATATAGACAAGCCGAGGAAGGAAATATATGAAGACCAAATACAAGATTTTGAAAGATATAAAATGGGTTATCAACATAGGTGCGTGAAACACCACGTTGTTGGCAGCTGTTGGTGAATTCTCTAACATGACGACTTGCGTGCAAGAACCATAAAACTCCAGGACTCCTGCTTAACACACAGCTGCGATCCCCGTCTTCTATCACATCGCACCGCACATCCAAGATATCATGACTAAACCACATGATCTGATGCATTCTTAAGTAAGACCATTATACTGGTTGGCGAGGACGTCTCTCAAACTGACAGACACAAGGTTTGAGCCATCGTTTCCCATGCGAGTCACTTGTCACCAGCAATTATCTTTGTTCTCCAGACATTAAGGGTTATATTGCTACCACCTGCGCACCGAGCTAACTCCTCAAGTTGGTGAGTCAGAACTTTGCCTCATATCTTGAAGACAGCTCAGATATTAGTGTGTAGTGTGCTCACGTATTCTATATACACATATACACGATAAGCAGATACATATGTATGTAAATATGTATACATATGTGTACATACTCTCACTGGAATGAACAATAACATATAAAGTGGCCAGAGGAGACTACGGGAGGGTCTTTGAGGATTGGTCGTGGATAGGGGGATGTGGTTTCATTCGTTACCCATGGTGGCTAGAGAGTTGACGTGAGCGAAAAGAGACTTTCTTCAACTGTTCCTGGAGCTACATAGTTATCCCGGGAAATGGCAAGCAAGCATTGGAAAAATCATATATATATATATATATATACGAATAAAGTGTATATGAACGCGCACCTTCATAGAACATACAAAGCTCCATCAGCCAGGATCGAACCTGGGACCCCTTGTGCAAGAGGCAGGCATGCTAACCGCTAGGCTAAGGGACTGTATAATAGGAAACAACTATTCGAAATACTAAGTACTCGAATACCCTTCGTCTCACTATGGTGAGCAACGGGGTCTATCGGTTGTTTCCGAACAGAACACATAGCCAACTGAAAGCGTTTTACCGAACCTGTTCTATGAAGGTGCGCGTTCATATACACTTTATTCGTATTCATATAACTCCGCGTTGTACAGTCAGGTTCGGTAAAACGCTTTCAGCTGGCTATGTGTTCTGTTCGGCAACAACCGATAGACCCCGTTGCTCACCATAGTGAGACGAAGGGTATTCGAGTACTTAGTATTTCGAATAGTTGTTTCCTATCATACAGTCCCTTAGCCTAGCGGTTAGCATGCCTGCCTCTTGCACAAGGGGTCCCAGGTTCGATCCTGGCTGATGGAGCTTTGTATGATATATATATATATATATATATTGTTATTCATTTTCATTATCGAATAATAGGTTTTGCATGATTTTCTCCAACTTTTTTCCCTTCTTGCATTTCTTTCCTTTCCCTTTGATGACAGCATTTGTCACATCCTCACTTACCACAGACTCCAATAGTACCTTTCTCATACAGTACGCCCTACCAACGGTGATCTGCTACTTACCTTTTCCCCAAACCTTCCTCCCATCAATACTGGTACGAGGTTCGTTCCTTAAGATATCTGTTACTGCCTAACTGTCATAAGAGGATGAGTCACCTCCACCCGCAGGGCTGACCACCTCAACTCTTTCATGGACTCGTATAGGTGAGCTTTAAGAGAGTAGGTACGAATTCCTTTCCATGCCGTAGTAACGTAACGCTACGTCACTCTCATCCATTACCCCATTACAACGTACAGTTCTTCATGCACGCCTCTCACCCAAAGTAGTTTGTTATCCTAGGGTCTTACCTCATATGCGACTAGTCAGACTGCTACTCATCCTGGGTTACCCAACTCAATTAGACTCCTCGTTACCTCACCACTGGTTTGACCTGCACCTGCCAGCCCCACTAGCAATCCCACTATCGTCTAGGTTCTTTCTTAAATTCGTTCTCTCTCACCCTGTGCCCCAATCTTACGCTACACCAACGTTCCCTTTTCATATTCGCCTTGGACATAGACTTGATCCTGAATGGATGAAACTTCAAGAATGGTTTCATACTGAAATCATTACAATGGTCTTGCGGTACGCACATTTTCTTCATCTTCACATTGTATGTTTTCAGTTTTCTTTCTCTTACGCCTCCCTAGTCTCCCATCCTGTCTCATGATACCATCTTAAATGCCTTCATTCTTGGTTACCACAGCTTTAAATGTTGCTCTCTAGAACCATTTGTAAGTGTCGTCTGCAGCATCCCAAATATCACCATCTCTCTCTCTCATCTTTTCTTATTTTCGTAATTAAAATGTTAGTAACAACTGTTTCAATGAATAAGTAATATTCATGAACAGGACAAACCATGTAGTGTACAACAGATTTCCCATGCTCTCTCTCTCTCTCTCTCTCTCTCTCTCTCTCTCTCTCTCTCTCTCTCTCTCTCTCTCTCTCTCTCTCTCTCTCTCTCTGTTTGCCTGTTTATCTGTCTATACACCTGTCTATCTATCTATCTCCTTCTTAAAACATTCAATTCTTTTTCCATGCCGTGTATGCCACACAGACACCTGATATCTTCTCCAACTAAGCGACCGAAATTCTAACTTCAGTTTTCTCCAAACCAACACAAGTCCCGGCCCGGGTCTCCACGCTTCACCTTCCACAGTCGCACGTTCATTCATGGCAGCACACGTTTCTCTACGCTTTCCATCCGCTCTTATGGCGTGGCCTCTTAACTGCCCACAGCGACAGCAGCATTTAGCAGTCATCTAAATACTGAAGGTATGCGCGTGAAGGCTGCCGATATGCCGAATATGTTAAGAAAGGCCGTCCGCCTTATACGCACTCCAGCCAACTGGTTATGCAAATAGAATGAGACAGTAATAGAAGTGTAAGAAAGGTGAGGCATGTCGTCATATCGTCATCTTGAAGCAAGTGCTCCAGGCAGAAGGCCCCAGATGATCAGCTTGACTGCATCAGGATATAATCATGAGGAAGTTTTTTCTTCAGCTGCATCCATGCACATGTCAGCCTGGTGAAAACAGACTCAGTCTAAAGATCATAAAAAGACGTCTATACCAGTAAAAATTATATAGCTGTTAAATTTTTTTAGTATATCGATTCTAAGTTGGCTTTTAAGAGTACACAATCTTAAAGAAGAAAATGGTACTTCCTCAAGAACATTTTTTCTCATGACAAAATTATTTTCTTCCTCACCATGCTCGTTGTTTTTAACTAATTCATTATATTGATGAATATACCGGTGCATATTAGGTATATATATATATACACACACACACATATATATATATATATATATATATATATATATATATATATATATATATATATATATATATATATATATATATATTTATTTATTTATTTTGCTTTGTCGCTGTCTCCCGCGTTTGCGAGGTAGCGCAAGGAAACAGACAAAAGAAATGGCCCAACCCACCCTCATACACATGTATATACATACACGTCCACACATGCAAATATACATACCTATACATCTCAATGTACACATATATATACACACAGACACATGCATATATACCCATGCACACAATTCACACTGTCTGCCTTTATTCATTCCCATCGCCACCTCGCCACACATGGAATACCATCCCCCTCCCCCCTCATGTGTGCGAGGTAGCGCTAGGAAAAGACAACAAAGGCCCCATTCGTTCACACTCAGTCTCTAGCTGTCATGCAATAATGCCTGAAACCACAGCTCCCTTTTCACATCCAGGCCCTACAGAACTTTCCATGGTTTACCCCAGACGCTTCACATGCCCTGATTCAATCCACTGACAGCACGTCAACCCCGGTATACCACATCGATCCAACTCACTCTATACCTTGCCCGCCTTTCACCCTCCTGCATGTTCAGGCTCCGATCACTCAAAATCTTTTTCACTCCATCTTTCCACCTCCAATTTGGTCCCCCACTTCTCGTTCCCTCCACCTCCGACACATAAATCCTCTTGGTCAATCTTATATATATATATATATATATATATATATATATATATATATATATATATATATATATATATATATATATATATTTTTTTTTTTTTTTTTTTTTTTTATACTTTGTCGCTGTCTCCCGCGTTTGCGAGGTAGCGCAAGGAAACAGACGAAAGAAATGGCCCAACCCCCCCCCCCCATACACATGTACATACACACGTCCACACACGCAAATATACATACCTACACAGCTTTCCATGGTTTACCCCAGACGCTTCACATGCCTTGCTTCAATCCACTGACAGCACGTCAACCCCTGTATACCACATGACTCCAATTCACTCTATTTCTTGCCCTCCTTTCACCCTCCTGCATGTTCAGGCCCCGATCACACAAAATCTTTTTCACTCCATCTTTCCACCTCCAATTTGGTCTCCCTCTTCTCCTCGTTCCCTCCACCTCCGACACATATATCCTCTTGGTCAATCTCTCCTCACTCATTCTCTCCATGTGCCCAAACCATTTCAAAACACCCTCTTCTGCTCTCTCAACCACGCTCTTTTTATTTCCACACATCTCTCTTACCCTTACGTTACTTACTCGATCAAACCACCTCACACCACACATTGTCCTCAAACATCTCATTTCCAGCACATCCATCCTCCTGCGCACATCTCTATCCATAGCCCACGCCTCGCAACCATACAGCATTGTTGGAACCACTATTCCCTCAAACATACCCATTTTTGCTTTCCGAGATAATGTTCTCGACTTCCACACATTTTTCAAGGCTCCCAAAATTTTCGCCCCCTCCCCCACCCTATGATCCACTTCCGCTTCCATGGTTCCATCCGCTGACAGATCCACTCCCAGATATCTAAAACACTTCACTTCCTCCAGTTTTTCTCCATTCAAACTCACCTCCCAATTGACTTGACCCTCACCCCTACTGTACCTAATAACCTTGCTCTTATTCACATTTACTCTCAACTTTCTTCTTCCACACACTTTACCAAACTCAGTCACCAGCTTCTGCAGTTTCTCACATGAATCAGCCACCAGCGCTGTATCATCAGCGAACAACAATTGACTCACTTCCCAAGCTCTCTCATCCCCAACAGACTTCATACTTGCCCCTCTTTCCAGGACTCTTGCATTTACCTCCCTTACAACCCCATCCATAAACAAATTAAACAACCATGGAGACATCACACACCCCTGCCGCAAACCTACATTCACTGAGAACCAATCACTTTCCTCTCTTCCTACACGTACACATGCCTTACATCCTCGATAAAAACTTTTCACTGCTTCTAACAACTTGCCTCCCACACCATATATTCTTAATACCTTCCACAGAGCATCTCTATCAACTCTATCATATATATATATATATATATATATATATATATATATATATATATATATATATATATATATATATATATATATATATATATATCCCCGGGGCCTTGACATGCAGGAAGGTGAAAGGTATGCACGAGATAGAGTGAACTAGAGCAACGTGGTATACCGGGATCGACGTGTTGTCAATGGACTGAACCAGGGCATGTGAAAGGTCTGGGGTAAACCATAGAAAGGTCTGTGGGGCCTGGATGTGGATAGGGAGCTGTAATTTCGGTGCATTATACATGACAGCTAGAGAGTAAGTGTGAACGAATGTGGCCTTTTTTTGTCCGTTTTCCTGACGCTACCTTGCTGAAGAAGGGGGTAGCGATGCTGTTTCTTGCGGTGCGAGGTGACGCCAAGAATGGATGAAGGCATGTAAATGCATATACATACATATATGCAATTTCTCGCGTGAACGAGGTAGCGCCAGTCCAAGTCTTAGTGGCCGGGACACACGCAGACAGATCACGAGAGCAGTGGCCAAAATAACATTTGCTGAACAGAGAAGAAGAATTATCATAGCAAATGGAAAAGGATAGTGGAAAAGAAATGGTTAACAAGAGACTTGATTATCCGAAAGGATTTTGATTTCACTTTGACTAGAAGAGAAATGGAAGAAAAGACACACCAAGTGTGAGACCAGTACTCCTTACAGCGGAGAAAAATACCCCCCCCCAACTCCCCACCCTCCTAGATACGGAACTGTTGCTCTGAAGAATGGTAATTTTTGCCTCCATACAACGTCACCAGATTTTGGGATGCAGATATCTTCATGTACATTATGTTGGATTCCAGAAGAAAATGTAGAATACAGTTTCGTTTCATATGTTTATATTACGATAGGATTAAGTTTAGCGCTTTGAGAGTTGTTAATTGGGAACGAGTGATATGAAAAAAAAAAAACATTTTGATAGAAACTGTGTTTGCACTGTTGAGATTGGCTAATTTAATGCTTTCGTATTTGAGCATGCGATGTAGATCCAATTTATAAAGAGCAATGTTTTCAGTGCGAAAAAATCAGTGATTACTATCATGATACAGACATATGGTATTACTATCATGATACAGACATATGGTATTACTATCATGATACAGACATATGGTATTTGTAAAAAGACCACAAATAAAGATGTACGTACATCCTGCTTTTAACAATTATATGTTAGTTACTTTAAAAGTAGTCAGCCGCGTTGCCACTAGTGTATGTCTACCAACTGTGTATGTGACTACTGCATCAGATACAACCCACACTAACGTAAACATTATCACAACCACTACGACAAGAATGTTGCTCTGGTATTCCCAGAACAAATCACTCAACTTTGCCACTAATTACACATTCTCAGACACAGAACTAGCAAGCTACCAATTCAATGATCGTACATCCACTCTGATGGCCAAGGCACACGGCTGTACATCTGTACCACAGTAACATCTGCTCATTAAACATGTCGGTGTTACCACAACTTCGGCATGCAACCACGTGAGGTCTTACATATCAATCATTATCATGGGTTATCCTGATGAGGCAAGTTGTAATTCTTCAAGTTAAAGTCGAAAAAACGTTACAGGAAAAGATATTCTTTAAACATTATAGTTTATCATTCGTCCAATGTGGCCAGCATTGGTTAGAATATTTGCTGGATGGCGGAATATGCAAGGCATTCGAGCTGCAGTGGAGAGGTCTGGCCCACCGTGAGCTCATTGGTATGACGCATGCCATGAAGTTTCTGCACAAGAAATCGATGGCATGTTTAGTTTCCTCACAAACATTGGTGGCATTCACCCACGGCATTAACAGTGTCTAGGCAGGAAAGGTATGTCTTTACCTAATATGAACCAAGAAGTACAAATTGTATGACCAGTATTACTAAGCTCTTTACAAGTGAGAGATGCCAGATAGGCAATGAAACAGTGATAAACAAAGTACTCTTCAGTATCTCAAAGGGAGAACGAAGAGCTAAGAAAATGGAGGGACATGAATGGAAAAAGGAAAGAAAAAGTAAATAAAAGACAGACCAAGGAAGAAGTAGAGAAAGAGAGAGAGCGTCGTGTCTCCAGGCCTGCAAGCCTCCAGGAGGACATTTCTCCGTGACTTGCACAAGGGTCGCAGGTCAGCCTCCACGGCCCCTTACCTCCCGCAGTTTTTGTCTTGTTGTCTTGCTGAGGACCTGTAGTGGCGTTTGTTGGTGCTCTCAGGTAGTTGCAGTGGTGCTCATATATAGTATAGCGGCGTTCCCAGGTGGAATAGTGGTGTTCTTAAGGTGGTGCGGCTGTAGTCTCAAGTGACATCGTGGTGTTTCCAGGCGGTGCAATGGTGTAGTAGTGTTACCAAATAGTGTGGTAGTGTTCCCAGGTGGTGTGGTAGTGTTCTCAGGTGGTGTGGTATTGTTCTTAAGTGGTGTGGTATTGTTCCCAGGTGGTACAGGTACCTAAATACTCTTGATTTCTCTTTGTTACCTCCAAATTCTATCCTTTCATAATTTTCATTTTCAGAGATGGTAAGCAAATCTGAATAAAACCCTCGGTGCAAAATTATCTACTTTGTATCTCTAACTCGACTCTGAAAAGCAACAAACATGTCAGCTTTTGCGTAAATAAACAAGCTTAGTAGAGACAAGCATTCATTATCTTTTCAAGTGACGTTCAAACTTTTATGGGATTTAGATGGCTTTCAAGAAGACTGTAGTAAGGAGATAAGATGATGTAGAAATGATGTATAGATGAAAAAAACCTTGGAAGCCTCCCTTCTGTTAGCTGTTGCATACGGTATAAATGGATGGCCTGAAAGAACCAAGTTCTGAGTAATGTAAAGTATCTCATTTGCGACTTGTGAATACTCATTAAAGGATATAACATTACGGACAGTTCATGGGATGATGATGGTGATGATGTAGATAAGCTGGATGGAAGAATGAATAGATGGAAACTCTGTCAGGAAGAACAGCTTCAACTTAAGAACACTGAGATGTTCACCGACATTCTCAGGTTGTGTGATACTACTGCTGTTATGTCACATGAGTAGATCGGAATATCCCATAGAATATAATGAAAACATCTGAACAACATGTAATACTAAATAATCTTATTTACCCTAAAGAAGGTGAAGAATAGGTTATCAGATATCATTTCTTGGACAGAGTAATATTTGGTAGTTGTGGGTAGGTAGTAATGATGGGGACCTTAAGTAAGAATATTACATAAGTAAGGTATTGGAGAGTACTTAAGTAGAGTTGATGTTCAGGTGGGAGGTGCCAGGTATGGAGAAGTGTCCGGATGGGACCATAAGACAAGGATAACTGTCTACATGGAATTGTTATAAGGGGAGAACTGTCCAGATAAAGCTGTCACACTTAGGGAATTGTCCGGTGAGCAAAAATTCACTGGAACGACCACTTGTGAAAGTTGCATGGTGGTCAGATGTCCGGTATAGGGATGTCCAATGAAGATGTCACACGAATTTCTCCGGTCTGGTAGAGCAAGCTTGTTCGGCTAAGTCCCTGGCAAGTAAAATAATCGAAAAAGTTCCACCGGACATTATCTGATTAGGATGTCCTGTGGAAAATCATGCAGAGAAGGAAGGTGAGCAGAGGAGGGGTTCTCCTGCGGAAAATTGGTTGCTGGGAAGTTTTTATAATTAGTTCAAGGGCAAAGGATTTTCTGGTAATGAAGTGTATTGTGAGATGTGCTGTTGCCACAGTTTTCGTTGAGGAGGTAACGGATGGCAAATTGTCTTGTCGTGTGTTCTACGATAGTGAGGTGGGGAAATCTCAGGTATGAATTGTCTGCTTCAAATCATCTGGTAATAAACAACCTGCTATGAAGTTCTCTAATGGAACGTTGTCCTCTAGAAACCTCACATTAGGCATCTGGTGAAGTGTCTAATAGACAATTATCTGATGGAAGGTTGTTTGGGAAGGAGTAGTGAGGAGATGCGTGATCAGGATGAATGCTATGGCGAGTAACCTACTGAGGTATAGTTCTCCGGCGAAGAAATATGCCAGGGAGAGTTGTTTGGTGGGTAGTTGTCTGGTTGGTGCTGTGTGATGGAGAGTTAGAGATTCAAGAGATTAGCAAGTCCTGACCACTGCGAAATTTCTCACTGGGTAGTTGCAGCTGTCTCACGGAGATGTCCGGTAAGATGTATGGTGAGGAGTTGTCTGTTGCAAGACTAAACGATAACACAGTGAGAGTTGTCGGATAGACACTTGAACTACGAGATATTCAAGTAAGAATTATCATATAAATACATTATATTAATCCACACACACATACGAACATACACACACACACTATATATATATATATATATATATATATATATATATATAACCTTGCTCTTATTCACATTTACTCTTAACTTTCTTAAGTAGGTACAGTAGGGTTGAGGGTCAATTCAATTGGGAGGTGAGTTTGAATGGAGAAAAACTGGAGGAAGTGAAGTGTTTTAGATATCTGGGAGTGGATCTGGCAGCGGATGGAACCATGGAAGCGGAAGTGGATCATAGGGTGGGGGAGGGGGCGAAAATTCTGGGAGCCTTGAAGAATGTGTGGAAGTCGAGAACATTATCTCGGAAAGCAAAAATGGGTATGTTTGAAGGAATAGTGGTTCCAACAATGTTGTATGGTTGCGAGGCGTGGACTATGGATAGAGTTGTGCGCAGGAGGATGGATGTGCTGGAAATGAGATGTTTGAGGACAATGTGTGGTGTGAGGTGGTTTGATCGAGTAAGTAACGTAAGGGTAAGAGAGATGTGTGGAAATAAAAAGAGCATGGTTGAGAGAGCAGAAGAGGGTGTTTTGAAATGGTTTGGTCACATGGAGAGAATGAGTGAGGAAAGATTGACCAAGAGGATATATGTGTCGGAGGTGGAGGGAACGAGGAGAAGAGGGAGACCAAATTGGAGGTGGAAAGATGGAGTGAAAAAGATTTTGTGTGATCGGGGCCTGAACATTCAGGAGGGTGAAAGGAGGGCAAAGAATAGAGTGAATTGGAGCGATGTGGTATACCGGGGTTGACGTGCTGTCAGTGGATTGAATCAAGGCATGTGTATGGGGGTGGGTTGGGCCATTTCTTTCGTCTGTTTCCTTGCGCTACCTCGCAAACGCGGGAGACAGCAAAAAGAAAAAAAAAAAAAAGAATATATATATATATATATATATAGTTAGATAGATAGATGAATATAGATATAAACACTACAAACGCAGTATCAGCATATCCCACAACCCTTCATGTCTACAATGCAGCTACCATAAAGGAGACACCAAACACTTTCTGCTCAATTGCCTTGCACCCTGTGCACATAGGCACCCACACGTCTTTTCATCTTCTGCGTGCTGGAGAAGGTCAAGCAGAGGGGCAGCCTGGAAGGGCATGGAAGTCCTCTCCTATATCATCTTCCAAAAGAAAAAACAGAGGAAGGAGTCAAGTGGAGATTTTTTTCTTTAAGGTTCAGTTCTGTTCCTAACGATATTTCGGTCAAGCGAGAATTGGCCAACAAGAATGAAGTACAGAAACAAATGTATACATACACATATATATATATATATATATATATATATATATATATATATATATATATATATATATATATATATATATATATATATATATATATATATATATATATATATAATATATATATATATATATATATATATATACATATATATATATATATATATATATATTATCCCTGGGGATAGGGGATTAAGAATACTTCCCACGTATTCCCTGCGTGTCGTAGAAGGCGACTAAAAGGGGAGGGAGCGGGGGGCTGGAAATCCTCCCCTCTCGTTTTTTTTTTTTAAATTTTCCAAAAGAAGGAACAGAGGGGGCCAGTTGAGGATATTCCAAAAAAGGCCCAGTCCTCTGTTCTTAGCGCTACCTCGCTAACGCGGGAAATGGCGAATAGTTTAAAAGAAAAAAAAAATATATATATATATATATATATATATATATATATGTATGTATATATATATATATATATATATATATATATATATATATATATATATATATATATATATATATATATATATATATATATATCTTTTTTTAACTATTAGTCATTTCCCGCGTTAGCGAGGTAGCGTTAAGAACAGAGGACTGGGCCTTTTTTGGAATATCCTCACCTGGCCCCCTCTGTTCCTTCTTTTGGAAAATTAAATAAAAAAAAACGAGAGGGGAGGATTTCCAGCCCCCCGCTCCCTCCCCTTTTAGTCGCCTTCTACGACACGCAGGGAATACGTGGGAAGTATTCTTAATCCCCTATCCCCAGGGAATATATATATATATATATATATATATATATATATATATATATATATATATATATATATATATATATATATATATGTGTGTGTGTGTGTGTGTGTGTGTGTGTGTGTGTGCGTGCTTTGTGAGTGGGCTTTGGTATCTGTAATACTGATATTTCAATGGTTAATTCATATCATTTGGATGAGATTCCATTATACAAGTTAATATGGCTACATGCTTATGTATTCAGGCTCCTGTTTACTTTCCTTCATCTGCATCTTTATAAGTCGTCATACAAATAATGGTGTGTATGCACGCATGTCGACTGAAAGGAAAGGTCGAGGTGCAGATAATTCCATGTGAGGGACTGTGTGGGGCTGGCGGTGGACGCATTAATCTTCCTCAGGGGAAGTTTGTGACAGGTGAGCACCCTAGTGATAGGCGTCTGGCTTGCTGCCTCCTCACTTTACACCCTACCTTCAGCTTCCCCGCTCCTAATGCAACCTACCTGCATCTGCTGTCCTGGGCAAATGCCATCACGTTGAATGCCATCTTCGTTACATCCTCGTCTTCAGTACAGTCATCCTCATTACGCCGGATCATCACTTTACCCTCATTTTCATTAAACCCTCGATACCTCTGACCTTTGCCCCAACCCTTCGGACTGAGTCAAAAGACGTTCACACTATACCCTTATCTGCACTATACTCTCGACATCACTGGCTTTTGACCAGAACCGTAATGGTCGAGCTGATCTTCACTACATCCTAGACAACTCTTGGATCTGTTGAAGATGGACTTTGACCGCACTCTTACGGTTCAGGTCAACAGCCATCTTAGTTACACTACAGCCTCATTTCTACCTCACTCTTCGTACCACTTGCCTTTGACCTAACCTCGACGAGTCAGGTTAAAGGATCCAGTTTAGTGACGGTATGCATTTTCATTAAATTCAGGTTAGGGTGCTAGTTCTTCGATGTCAAAAGATATTGAAGAAAGAAGGCGAACAAGAACAAGAACGCGAAGAAAAATAAGAACAAAGGACAATATGTTTCCGTCTTGTGGAAGGAAGCATAACTCTATATAAAGTTAGAAATAACCAAGTTTCATTAACGTTGACACACTGGCTCTTACGGATTATCCTCAGCCAGTTTGTGGATTATGATCCTCTTCCCTGCAAGGAGTGAGGCGGGATGGTGGCTACTTCAGAAACATGTCAGTAAGAGTTAAATCATCAGTAAGCAACGGTTCCCGCTACCAATGATGCTGTTCCTGCTTGTGTTAATACCTGCTTAAGGTGAAGATACCGCCACCTTGGGTGAGCTATGGAAGATAACTTCTCACCTCGGTGAGTCACAACAAAAACTGGCCCCGCCTCCTGCCCAACGCATCAGCCTGTATAACCAGAGTTACCGATGCTCGCTGAGGTGTGACCCGTGCGTGTGCTGGAGGGTCACCCAGGCCAGCCTTCAGCTGGTCATGAGGCGCCACCTCCGCAATGTGTGTGTGTGTGTGTGTGTGTGTGTGTGTGTGTGTGTGTGTGTGTGTGTGTATGTGTGTGTGATGACTGGCCACCTCCAGACAGGAGATGAGTACATAATGCCAAAGAGTGGATGACGAGTGGGTTCAGAGGAGCTGCTTCCAGGGGCTGAGTTGAGAATGGCTACCTCAAAAGAGGGTATGAAGAATTGTCACCTCCAAAAAAAAGAGGATGATGAATGACATCCTTAGAGCCTGGGTGAAGCGTGACCACCTTCAGAAGCGGCAGCAGTGGCGGCCAGCCACTTCTAGGGAGCAGGTAATGAGTGGCCCCCCCGCAGGGAATACGAGATGTTAGATGTACCAGTTTACACTGTTTGGTTAGATCAGATATAGGAAACTTTCTGTTGTTGTAAGATGGATTCATCAGTCAAAGAACCAGTTCACACTCTCTCTCCACAGCCTCGCGTATGTAACATTCAGAACTTGGAAAAGTCGCAATACAGCTCTGAGTCACCATGCGAACCTGTTGACAGCATCCCGCAAGGCACAAATGGCAGGATAAACATAATGGTCCGGCTAGGTAGGTGCCTGTCTATATATCTGTCTACCTGTCAGTAATCTTTGAATGACAGCTCGAGTCTGAACCGCTAAGGACGATTCAAAGTTGCACCACAGGTACATCGTCTGAGTGAAAGAGAATTATTTCATCTTAAGATAGTTCCCATCTTAAGTGACTGCAAGTATTATTGCTTTGCACTACTCTGTCAAAAAGCCACAAAGAAAGATGTGTTCGGCGCTCACCTAATACGTGGCCCAAGTGAAGTGCTGCCAGGAAAGGAGATTATGTGCGGCTCCTGAAACAAGCAGCCGACCACTGTCATCCCATGTAACTGGTGACCTGTACTAATAGCTCTCGTTAATCAATCCATATGACTTACTATCAGGAACCTGCAGAACCGAGAAGGAGGAATTGGCTTACTCTCTGCGGAATCTGCTACTCAGTTGTCTGGGAACTGAAGTATTCACTTCTAATTGTCTATGTCGAAGTAGTGTTAAGAAATGACAAAAGAGCCGAGGAACGAGACTCTAGTGAACGAGAATGTGGTAATATGATGAAGTTATTATGACTGATACTCTACTGTTGTGAGGCTGTGGTGCTCCAGGCTGTACAGTAGTGAAGCTGCGCTGATGGAAAGTCTAGTGGACAGAATGGTTTGAAAGCATAGCATAGAGAGTTTGATGACCTGGAAGTGTGTTACGGTGAACCTGGAGACATGACTTGTACTGTGCTGTAGTCGTTGTTTTGTCACGTTCACCAAAGCTTCACCATTACCATACTCTCATAAGCCACCAAATCTCCCTGGTAGATTATCATCATAACTTCTCCCGCTCACTAACTCACTATAACACAATCCCCAGACTCCACCCTGGCCACGACCTTGGCCTTGACGTAACTGTCTCAAAATATTTATATCCGATCAGGTCGTGGTGCTGGGGTAATGACGGGGCCAAGTGTGTGTAATTCCACTATAACTGAAGTGATTACTGTCGGTCGTGATGGGCACCACGGTCCCGGCTGTTATTATCTGTATAGGCTGAGGCCGGGCAATACACATTATTCTCCTAGACTGACTTCACTTCAACGTGTCTAACCATATCAGGGCCCAGCAGGGGCTCCTGCCGCTGGGAGCAGGAGAGCAGAGTAGATAGATGGATAGATAGATAGATAGAGAGAGAGAGAGAGAGAGAGAGAGAGAGAGAGAGAGAGAGAGAGAGAGAGAGAGAGAGAGAGAATGTTTTATATGTGCACTCCAATCGTTACTCGCAAACATCTACAGTCATGTCCACTCTCCTCTTCCTTCAGTGATGGCTGCAGACTACTGACCTTTGTTGATGGTATCTGGTTACCTGTTAACTTAATAAACGTGCGATATCCCTAGGTTTGAAACCACTCCATGTCAGTACACACTGTTTTGAAAATTGCATGACTGATGTCTTCTTTGATGAAGAAAAGTAAAATTCTTGTAAGCTTCGTTCAAGACAGCTGGAGAACCAGACACCTCTTGGCCTTGTTACGTGTGGCCTCCACTACAAGATGTCTCTTAGTCTCCGTACAGACAGCCTTGACAGCAACCACCAGAGGCATGGCGTGGGGCAACCTGTACACCCAAATACAATGTGATCTCAGGATGGACTGGACAACACTATAGCTCGTGAAACAAAGAACCTAATATCCTCATTAACACCGTTATGGGCGGCCAGATATCTAGTGGCCTCGCTGAAGTGGTCAGAAGACTACCTGCTAACCTTGTTAACCTTAGGGAAACATAGACCACCAGACTCCTGTTTGACTCCACTGATGTGGACCTCGACTGCCACTTGCTGATGGTATCATGAGTAACAAACTGCATAGGTCTGTGGGCTGCTGCCTCAAACAACTTGGCTTGTTACAAGAATAAGAATCTTGCTTACTCTCAGACCGAGATGTGGAAGCAGAGAGGAACCTCCAGAATCGACGTAAGGTATACATAAGGTATATATGTTTGTCATTGGAAAGGAGGGCTGAAAAGCCAAGTTAGGTTTAGCCACAAGTGCTGCGTTGCCAGCCAACTAGATGTCAGCCTCGTTAAGGGCATGAGGCCAGCGAGGTCGTCCAATGTTCCGCCACGTTTGATATGGCCGACCGACGCTCGTTAATATTTCACGGTGATTTTAGAGACTGATTATACCAGCTGGTAACACTGGCATTCCCTTCATGAGTCTGCTGCCGTATACCTCACCAGTCAGAGGTAGTGGAGGGATAAGGACATACCCCTCTGGGGAGGACCGGGGTTTACCACTCCAAGGGATGACCAGGACCAAGACTGGGAGGTTAACTGGATATGCTTTGAGTGGAGGAGAACAAGTCCAGCAGTTCGCTCAGTACAATCCTCCTTGCTGTATGACATTCATACCATACTCCTCCTACGGATGGTTACCAACTCCAGTAACAGCAATATATAACATATTATCTGAAACTGATTTCCTTAATATGATGGTCCCGTGGTTAATTTCATCCTTGATGTATCCCGCTTCTCCTGGCTGCATCTTTATTGGAAATTACTAACATTTCATCATGGTGAGAGAGAGGAAAGTGGTTCACAGAAACAGTTCATTGTTGGTTAGAAATTATTCCAGATCTACTGAAAGTGTGTGTGTGTGTGTGTATGTGTGTGTGTGTGTGTGTGTGTGTGTGTGTGTGTGTGTGTGTGTGTGTGTCTAAATAAGTGAATCTGGTACGTCTTCACTGGTTGACTACAGTGGTTCGAGATATTACTGATTCAGTTCACACTTATCATTGTTAGTTTTGTTATGGAGAATGATTCTGTATGCTGTGTTGAGGTTCGAGATTCTTTTATTGTGCCCCGACTCCTTTGTTCGAGCAGTTGTATACCAGTTAGGATGTCTTCTCAAACATTATATCAACTTATGGACCACCAATTATACCCAGGTACTGATTAGTTATTATACTCTGCTGGTGCATTACCGACCATTACTCATTGCTGTGCTATCAGTTTTTCTTATGTAACTGAAGCTAGTTCACTTTCACTACCTTCTCCCACCCCATCCCTGTTATCTCTTTACCTAAAGCTATTACAAGCTGCCTCAGGCTCTCCTTCTCTGGGGTTCCTGCGGCGCCCAGGAAGCGCTGGTGTTTTGAAGGCGTTTGGTTTGTTTATGGCCTTATTCGTGACGTTGTGGTGTTAGGGAATAAATGTAATGTGTGCATCGCATTTGATGCCTAATGTAATCAGAGTCTTATTAAATGGGAGTAGTTGATTATTCAGGGCTTTGGAATGGCGTATTCCTACGTAATTTGGTCAAGAATCCCTCATTAAACATGTTTATCTTTTTTTATTCTCCATCCCTCTAACATCATGGTAAATGTGTGTACATCTACGTATAGATCGTGAGTCTACCACATTCGTCCCTCACACTGCCACATCTCTCTATCTGCCACGCTCGGCCCTAACATTGCCATGTTCGTCTCTTAAACCATCAAGTCCGTTCGCTGAACTGCCACCTCCGGCCCCATCACTGCCATATGCCATCGTCTTCGCTCTGTCTTCATCCGTCAGCTCATTAGATTGCCACAGTTGTATTTCTTACGTTCAATATTTGCAGTAGTCGTCTGGTGCTCTGCCCTCCTGTCACACAGTCAGGCATATTTAATGACAGCATTTATGTACGTAAGATGAAGTGATAGGTCAATTAAAACTGCCAATATTAACAACAGTAGCGAGGTCAAGGGTGGTAATGTCTTTATGGCAGTGATGAAGGTGTGTGTCTACTACAACCTTGCTTAGCCACCAAGATCAATAATCGTGTACTTCATATTCTGCACCCGAAAAATTAAGTTAAAAGCCATCTGTGGCGGACATTAAGACGGACGGGAAGAATGCAGATAAGAGGGCTTAAGTGTCGCAGTGAGCGTGAAAAGATCGGAATGAGCTTGGGGCATTGACGGAGCGTGAACAGGAAGGGGTAAGTTACTGCCACTGATGGTAGATACGAAGTAAAGGATTGCGTGTAATTGCTGGTGTGGAACCACTAACTCAGCAGCGTGTCGCCTCGAGGCCGCAGATATTTCAACAAAGGAAAAAATGGCATGAAACTATGAGGAAAATGTGTTGGGCGGGTGGCTGAGTGCCCACCTGTTGAATTTTTTGCGATGGCTTACGTGTGGACGTAATCGGAGTTCAAGGGCCAAGATGTGGGTGCAGTACGTGTATTAGGGCCCATTTTGGATGCAGTACGTATGTGAAAGCCCACTATGGATGCAATACGAGCGTTTGAGTCCACTTGAAAATGTAATATTTGGAAGAATTTGCTTGTGGATATAACTGTTGCCTGTGGGCCCATTTTGTGGATGCAAGACATGTCTGAGGACCCATTTGTGGATGCAAGACGTGTGTGAGGGGCCCATTTTCAGATGCATCACGTTTCTTAGGGCGCACCTGTGGGTGCAACACGTTACTAAGGGTCCACTTTAGATGTAATGATGTGAATTTATTCCATAACGTCTACTTATATCTTACATCAACTTACGTCGATCATACATGTCGACATGGAAGACAGTATTAGCATGTAGCTAGTGCACCCTATAATATAAACGCATCTTCAATAAATCTAAAATATGAATCTAAAGCAGGATATCAGATGTTACCTACTGTTCCATTGCAAGTTTCTTTTTATTCTTTTATCAGAACAAGATAATATTACGTCATCAGCTTGTGTCCTTACTATATCGACTCTGATAATGTTGTGTCACTTAATGTTCGCTTCCTGTACTGTATAAATGATTCATTTATCATAATCTGTAGAATTTGTGTTTACAGAAAAAAGTCTTCTTATACATCAGATTATGTTTATCTTCATTATATGATAAGTGATCATGATTTGATCAAATGCACTGTAGCGCAGCTGTCATCTCAACACTAACGACTGTGATCTATACAGGAGAATAAACCTGCGTTAATTCATTGCTCTCAATATGAGTAATTCGTCGAATTTACATTTTCATCAAGTGTAGAGGTTACCCTCTGTCTCCTCACTTTGATTGTGACCTCATGTGAGGCATGCAAATGATCATACCGTCGTCGAGAACACACACACACACACACACACACACACACACATACACACACACACACATACACACACACACACACACACACACACATACACACACACACACACACACACACACACACACACACACACACACACACACACACACACACACACACACTTCTATTTCAACCATGCAAATATTTACAAGTCAAGTTAATATCCTGTATGTCCATTCATGATCACACGAGCACTCTCTACAGCAAAATGAGCTCAAGGAATGAAATGAACAGCATCAGAAACAGCAGTTAAACAGACTATAACGAATTTATCAGGGACTTTATTCTGCCAACAACTGATAATGAAACTAATGTTTGTTAAGGAAGCTTTATAGTTATCAAGTATGAAATGGTTTGTCCAGAGTGAGGCCTAAACAAAGTGTTGTGATGACTGAACATGTGTGTTAGTGGATCCCTTAGTGATTGGTGCCACCTGATATAACACCTGTGGCGAGTAGCACCGGTCATGTAGGGTGATGTGCCGATGATAATGGCAGAGATTATGACCAAAAGGTTCGTGTGGTCAAGAATCACATATTTGTGGTTAAATAGCTACACTGGACTCGACAGAATGCTGTAGGAGAGAAAAAGTAATTCACAGGCGACATAGATGTTGGATCATTAAGGTGCTTATAGCACACTTGGGCCGCCATGGTGGCTTGGACACATACATATACCTCACGAGAGCAGTTATCAAAATAATTCTTGTAGAACAGAGAGAGAACAATATCAGTGCAGATGGAGAGGTTAGTTCAAGAAAGGTGATAGCAAGAGAGTTGAATGTCTTTTGTGTCTACACTTGATAAGAAAAACGTATATGAAGATTCACGCTCATATATATATATATATATATATATATATATATATATATATATATATATATATATATATATATATATATATATATATATATATATATATATATATATATATAAATATATATATATTTATATATATATATATATATATATATATATATATATATATATATATATATATATATATATATGTTGGTGTATATTCATTATATATATTTATATTGAATGTACATCGATATATATATATATATATATATATATATATATATATATATATATATTGATGTATATTCATTATATATATTTATATTATCCCTGGGGATAAGGGATTAAGAATACTTCCCACGTATTCCCTGCGTGTCGTAGAAGGCGACTAAAAGGGGAGGGAGCAGGGGCTGGAAATCCTCCCCTCTCGTTTTTTTTAAATTTTCCAAAAGAAGGAACAGAGGGGGCCAGGTGAGGATATTCCAAAAAAGGCCCAGTCCTCTGTTCTTAACGCTACCTCGCTAACGCGGGAAATGGCGAATAGTTTAAAAGAAAAAAAGAAAATATATATATATATATATATATATATATATATATATATATATATATATATATATATATTCACGTATAGGGCGCCCAATCAATCGATCCAAACTTCCTTCATTTCTTCTGCCTCTTCCTGTAGATCCTTCAACAGTAAAAGTCGTCTTGTTTCTTGGATGAGTTGTTACTAGGAAATGATAAGTTTCCTTGCCTGCTACTGTTCGCCAGAAACGACACCCCAGCTTATAATGACCCAGCTGCCAGTCTTGGCTTATCTGTTCACCCTGCTGTGACCCGTGTGATGATTCCTGCTAATTATAACCCACAGATTGGTGTGGGAGTTTGCTTCGAGAGGCCTTTTTTCACCGTTGAGCCGACAGCCTCTTTCTCTGGTTTACGATTTAATCTCTCTCTCTCTCTCTCTCTCTCTCTCTCTCTCTCACTCTCTCTCTCTCTCTCTCTCTCTCTCTCTCTCTCTCTCTCTCTCTCTCTCTCTCTCTCTCTCTCTCTCTCTCTCTCTCTCTCTCTCTCTCTCTCTCTCTCTCTCTCTCTCTCTCTCTCTCTCTCTCTCTCTCTCTCTCTCTCTCTCTCTCTCTCTCTCTCTCTCTCTCTCTCTCTCTCTCTCTCTCTCTCTCTCTCTCTCTCTCTCTCTCTCTCTCTCTCTCTCTCTCTCTCTCTCTCTCTCTCTCTCTCTCTCTCTCTCTCTCTCTCTCTCTCTCTCTCTCTCTCTCTCTCTCTCTCTCTCTCTCTCTCTCTCTCTCTCTCTCTCTCTCTCTCTCTCTCTCTCTCTCTCTCTCTCTCTCTCTCTCTCTCTCTCTCTCTCTCTCTCTCTCTCTCTCTCTCTCTCCTCTCTCTCTCTCTCTCTCTCTCTCTCTCTCTCTCTCTCTCTCTCTCTCTCTCTCTCTCTCTCTCTCTCTCTCTCTCTCTCTCTCTCTCTCTCTCTCTCTCTCTCTCTCTCTCTCTCTCTCTCTCTCTCTCTCTCTCTCTCTCTCTCTCTCTCTCTCTCTCTCTCTCTCTCTCTCTCTCTCTCTCTCTCTCTCTCTCTCTCTCTCTCTCTCTCTCTCTCTCTCTCTCTCTCTCTCTCTCTCTCTCTCTCTCTCTCTCTCTCTCTCTCTCTCTCTCTCTCTCTCTCTCTCTCTCTCTCTCTCTCTCTCTCTCTCTCTCTCTCTCTCTCTCTCTCTCTCTCTCTCTCTCTCTCTCTCTCTCTCTCTCTCTCTCTCTCTCTCTCTCTCTCTCTCTCTCTCTCTCTCTCTCTCTCTCTCTCTCTCTCTCTCTCTCTCTCTCTCTCTCTCTCTCTCTCTCTCTCTCTCTCTCTCTCTCTCTCTCTCTCTCTCTCTCTCTCTCTCTCTCTCTCTCTCTCTCTCTCTCTCTCTCTCTCTCTCTCTCTCTCTCTCTCTCTCTCTCTCTCTCTCTCTCTCTCTCTCTCTCTCTCTCTCTCTCTCTCTCTCTCTCTCTCTCTCTCTCATCGTTAATACGCATGAAAAGCTGTATGTGCTTCAGTTCCGTAATAATACAACCGCCGAGAAATAAGCTACATTGCATTTCTTTGTCTTCGTGAAATATGAGGTATTCACCACCAGTCATAACAATAGAAAGAGGAAGTGAGGTGAGAGTAGATACGGGGTGGTGGGGAAGCCATTTGAACTAAACAACAACGACTAATTATGGTCCCAGTTTCTAAATGAGGGAGAATCCCAGCTGCATATTCTCACTACAGGCTAACATATCAACCATTGGTCTGTCCTCTGTTATTTTCATATATCCACTTTCTTTCAACATATTAACTTATCAACTGTAGTTACCTAGTTCGTGCAACCTCTATTTTGTACCCTGCGCCTCTGTATTATGACGTAATGTTTAACAAGTCCCTAAGTGTCCTTACCATCATCATGAGCCAGTGGTGCCGCATGCTCTGACCTCTGTCGCCTCTAGCTGGGATATACCTGAGTCTCACTCGTTCTACTAGAGCAAGATCCCCCGCCAGCCACCACCCGAGCAGTAATGTGGCCAGGGCCCGGCACCATCCCTAACCAACCACAACAAATACCGATCTTATCGCACGTGTTATTTTCTTCTGCACGATGGCATTCCCATGACAGACTTTATCCAAGAATTTGATTATTTCTGAAAATCGAGAACATAATTTTCTCTGTCCTCTGTGACTGACTTGTGCACACACACACACACACACACACACACACACACACACACACACATATATATATATATATATATATATATATATATATAGAGAGAGAGAGAGAGAGAGAGAGAGAGAGAGAGAGAGAGAGAGAGAGAGAGAGAGAGAGAGGAGAAAAGGTAAAGGAAGGAGGGTGTGTTAGTGATAGATGGGGAAAACGTATGACCAGGTTGGCTTAGGAAGCGGATGATGTACATTATCAGTAGAGTGACCCACACTCAAGAACACGAGATAACCAACAAGTTCATTATGTATGATGATTACATTTTGCCGGACGCATATGATGATATCAGACAAGCATTACAGATACACACAGAAAGAAGTATACATACACAGTTATAAGGTCGAGAATCCCATTGAAATATGTTAAAATAAACAGACTCTCTGCTCTGATAGTGTTGGTGATGAACTCAGAACGTTATGTACACTGTGTACCATACTGCTAGAAGAGCACACACCTGATGTGCCCATACAGTAGTGATGGGAAGCTACACACCTGGTGTGGCTATAGAAAAAGTGATAGGACACTACATAACTGGTGTATCCATACAGTAGTGGTGGTGGGAGACTAGACACCTGTTATAACCAAGCATTAGTGATGGGAGACTAAATCCGCGGCGGGGCGATGCAACAGCGATAGGAGAACCCATGCTTGGTGCAGCCATTGGGTTAACACTGTAAAACTGCACGCCTAATGTGGCCATACAGTAGCAGCGGTAAGAAGCAATGCACTTGCCTGTATGGTCTCAAAAATATCATGTCATTCACTAATAAGATGCGTAATCCTATCAGTTTACCAGCACACATCTGTAACCACACAAGTAAGTAGTCTATAAGTATACACTTAGCAGTGCACACGCATATACCTAGCAGTGACTGCGTTTATACTCAATAGTACACACCCGTATACCTAGCAGTACATGAATATACACTATGTAATGTACACCCATACAACCAGACACCACTAGTAAAACTCCTTACATCTGTACAACCTCTGTACTGGCGCACCATTCCACCCATAAGACTATTGGTGATAATCTTATGAATCTGTAAATAACCCAGCAAACATTCAAGAAAACATGCACACACAAACTCTTGAATCCACACCATGCATAAATCAACGAGCAAACATGAATCAATAACCACACATGAATGAGCGGATACACCAACATAAGTAAGGACATCCCACATTCATCCATCCATTGATCAGGAGGCAGCACTCACACATGCACTAGTCGAGACATGCCCTCCTCTCCTGCCACAATAGTCCCCTTCATATAAGGGATCACCAGGGGAGGCAGGAGAGAGAGAGAGAGAGAGAGAGAGAGAGAGAGAGAGAGAGAGAGAGAGAGAGAGAGAGAGAGAGAGCGGGTTGTCGGAGAGCGGGTGGGAGAGAGAGGGAGTGAGGGAGGTATTATCAGCTGAGGAGAAATACTGGTCGCGCAGGGGAAACCTGGCCAGATCCCCGCCTGCGATACTGACCACATCCACCACGACCTGCCCAGCTATCAGCCGGTGTGTCATTTGCTGTTTATTTTACGTGGACAAATCACAGAGGCTGAGCCCGAGTCGTTTGTTTTTTAAGACTTTCAAGGCGATTTTACGACCAGAAATGAGACAGTAGTGACGCGAGATAGGTTTCTATTTCTCAGACACTTACCTCTTATACACTTATCGGCACTTGGTCAAGATCGACTCAATTTGCCTTTTTCTTTCTTTTTTTTTTACCAGGCATGTGAGTGTCACTCTGTTAACACACACACACACACACACACACACACACACACACACACACTATTATATACTCATATCATTGTGCTAATTAAGTGATATCAGTATACCAGTTAACCTATATCAGTGTACCAGTCAAATTATATCAGTATACCAGTTAATCTATATCAATATACTAGTTAACTTATATCAGTGTACCAGTTAACTTATATCAGTATACTAGTTAACCTATATCAGTATACTAGTTAACCTATATCAGTGTACCAGTTCAACCCATGTCAGTTTTCCGGTTAAACCAGTGCACTAGTCAGCCCATGGTAGTGTGCTAATCACTGTACAGTTGATTCATGTCAGTGGACGGCATCATCTGTGTCACCTGCGGCCGGCCATACACCTGTTGTCTGTGGTGCTGAGTGTCACTCCTCACACCTGCAGTGACGGACTGTATCATGGGAGGAGAGAGAGAGAGAGAGAGAGAGAGAGAGAGAGAGAGAGAGAGAGAGAGAGAGAGAGAGAGAGAGAGAGAGGGGGGGAGGGAGAGAGAGAGAGAGAGAGAGAGAGAGAGAGAGAGAGAGAGAGAGAGAGAGAGAGAGAGAGAGAGAGAGAACAAGAGAAGTGAAAGAAAGAGGGTATATTAGTGCAGACGTTCAAATTCATTTATAGATTTATTTCCCAGCTTTGTATCATCAGCGAACTTCGATATATTGCAGTGCAGCTCATTATCAGCGTCATCAATATATATGAAAAAAGGAACCGGTCCCAAGACTGAACCTTGTGGCACTCCACTTGTTACGTCTAATCATTTTGAGGCCTGACCATTAATCACAACTCTTTGTTTATGGCCAGTCAACCAATTTCATATCCACCAAAGTACAATCCCATCAATACCATGTGACTTAATTGTTGCTAGTAATCTGAGATGCCGAACCATATCGAATGCTTTCAGAAAATCTAGATAAATGACATCAACTGCTCTACATTCGTCATACATGTTGATTGTATCATACAAGAAATCAAGCAGATTTGTCAGGTTCGAGCAATATCGTCGAAAACCATACTGAGAATCGTTTATCCAATGGTGTTCCTTTAAGAGGTTGACAATTAAGTCTGAAATGATGATTTCCATAAGTTTTCCAACCACAAACATTAAGCTAATTGGACGATGATATCTGTGCATCGACTTATTAGCATTTTTGAATACCGGTTTTACACTGGCAATCTTCCGTTCATTTAGACTCTTTCCAGTAGCAAGTGACTTATTGAAGAGGGCAGTCAAGGGCTTCACTATTTCATTTTTCGCCTCTTTCAGTGTTCTCCGATAAAACTTATCAAGGCCTGCCATCTTATCTATTTTCTTTCCGTTTATTGCTGATAATATTGAATATCCTCAGCTTTTATGTCGATCTGTTGAAGAACTTTTCCTATCTTAAGAATGTAACCACATTTAGGACATGGGTTTTGTCTTCGATCGGAAACACAGATGCCAAAAAATGTCAAGATTTTTACCATGATTTTATCTTGAACAAAGTCGCCGTTTTCCGTAATTAATGAACCAGTTAACTGAGTAATGACTTTCTTGCTTCTAGCACAAGTGTAAAGCTCCTTATTTTCTTTTCCAATTTTAGGTAACATATGCTTCATATTGACGTTTACTGTGTCGTATAACTCTCTTACTTTCTATATGCAAATTCACATGGCTTACTCTATCGAGTTGCTAATTGGCCTCTTTGAGTTTCTTATGAACTATCTTCTCAGACAACAAAGCCACTTTTTTATTCGACCGTTCCACCATCTTGTCTTCGTTTTAGAAGCAGACCGTCTACCACTGCCTTGAAAGCCTCACTGAAGCTTTTCCAAACAAGGTTCGTGTCGTTTTCATACTAGGATTGTCTGTCGAGAGCAATGTGAAGATCACTGAGATCTGCACGTTTAACATCGGTTACTCTTTCGCGACTGTCATGTTGACCAACATTACATGAGGTTTTGAAACTGACCTGAAAACCAATTTGCCACTGATCATTTATACCAAACTTTTCTCCAACTTCAGCATTATCAACGAGATCCTCATTTATAGTTAGAACTTAGTCTAATGTATTCCCGTCGCAAGTAGGTTTCTCGACTAATTAAGTTCGGGGAATGACTATCGAGCAGATTTAAGTATCATCATTATATCATTATTATTATCATCATCATTATTATTATCATCATTATTATTATCATTATTATTATTATCATCATTATTTTCATTACGATTATTATTATCATTATTATTATCATTATTATTATTATTATTATTATTATTATTATTATTATTATTATTATTATTATTATCATTATTATTATTACTATTTTCATTTATTTATTTTACTTTGTCGCTGTCTCCCGCGTTTGTGAGGTAGCGCAAGGAAACAGACGAAAGAAATGGCCCAACCCACACCCATACACATATATATACATACACGTCCACACACGCAAATACACATACCCATACATCTCAATGTACACATACATATACACACAGACACATACATATATACACATGCACACCATTCACACTGTCTGCCTTTATTCATTCCCATCGCCACCTCGCCACACATGGAATAACATCCCCCTCCCCCCTCATGTGTGCGAGGTAGCGCTAGGAAAAGACAACAAAGGCCACATTCGTTCACACTCAGTCTTTAGCTGTCATGCAATAATGCCCGAAACCACAGTTCCCTTTCCACATCCAGGCCCCACAGAACTTTCCATGGTTTACTCCAGACGCTCCACATGCCCTGATTCAATCCATTGACAGCACGTCGATCCCGGTATGCCACATCGATCCAATTCACTCTATTCCTTGCACGCCTTTCACCCTCCTGCATGTTCAGGCCCCGATCACTCAAAATCTTTTTCGCTCCATCTTTCCACCTCCAATTTGGTCTCCCACTTCTCCTCGTTCCCTCCACCTCCGAAACATATATCCTCTTGGTCAATCTTTCCTCACTCATTCTCTCCATGTGCCCAAACCATTTCAAAACACCCTCTTCTGCTCTCTCAACCACGCTCTTTTTATTTCCACACATCTCTCTTACCCTTACATTACTTACTCGATCAAACCACCTCACACCACATATTGTCCTCAAACATCTCATTTCCAGCACATCCATCCTCCTGCGCACAACTCTATCCATAGCCTACGCCTCGCAACCATACAACGTTGTTGGAACCACTATTCCTTCAAACATACCCATTTTTGCTTTCCGAGATAATGATCTCGACTTCCACATATTCTTCAAGGCTCCCAGGATTTTCGCCCCCTCCCACACCCTATGATTCACTTCCGCTTCCATGGTTCCATCCGCTGCCAGATCCACTCCCAGATATCTAAAACACTTTACTTCCTCCAATTTTTCTCCATTCAAACTTACCTCCCAACTGACTTGACCCTCAACCCTACTGTACCTAATAACCTTGCTCTTATTCACATGTACTCTTAACTTTCTTCTTTCACACACTTTACCAAACTCAGTCACCAGCTTCTGCAGTTTCTCACATGAATCAGCCACCAGTGCTGTATCATCAGCGAACAACAACTGACACTTCCCAAGCTCTCTCATCCACAACAGACTTCATACTTGCCCCTCCTTCCAAAATTATTATCATTATTATCATTGTTATTATTATCATTGTTATTTATTATTACTATTATCACCATTATCATTCTCATTAAAGTGTAAGTGTCTTATCCTTGAATGTTAGGATTCATTAGTTTCCTTTGTCTTTCCAGGTTTTCCTGTCTTAACGTTCTTTGCCAACAGCATCTGCCTCTCCAGATCTGCTTTGAGATTTTCAAAAGTTTCTTTCATTTCTTTTGTTTTCTTTATTTCCTTCTGTTTTCCTTCTCGTTTCGCTTTACCTTCGTGTGCCTTCCTGAATATGAGTCACAACGAACGGCACTCGAAAGCTGCTCACAAAACGACATTGAAATTATTTCGTTAATTTTAGTGTTGCTTTGAAGTAAATCATCAAATACCAAGAGGAAATGTGTTGACATTAGACTGATCAGAGCCAAGGTGTGTGTGGTTGTTTGGTTTGTTTGTCCACCAAGAAGTATGGTCGTCACGCTTCTGAAGGTGGGTGGGTGAGAGGTGTGATGTACCTCAGAACACGATGCAGACCTTTGTATAGCCATTATCAGCCAAAAAATTTGTCCAGGTTGTCACACTGCTTCATATGGTCAGGGTTGAGGCAAGAGACGCTCAGGCACTTGGCCATGGGGGCGAGAAGTATGAAAAAACTGGTCATTGTTTCATGTGTTCCCTAATCACGAACAACAATAATTTACGTACTTTGATAAGATAATAGATGACTGAAGCTGATTTGACTGTTGCCTCTCGACTTACTCATGATAGAGGAATGCTAAGAAGGAATGACTCAAGTTACGAGTGTCGAAGATATGTTCATTTCCCCTACATACCAAAAGACGGCATTGTCTTAACAGGCTTACCATGCATGTAAAATGCAAGATGTGAGTACCTCACAAAAGGAATGAAGAGACTTAAGATGACTGAAACAAACGCATGTTAAAGGCTTGTGACAGCTTGGCAGGGGGTCCAAGCCCTTACGTGTCCACACACCTGACATGATAGCCAAAATGTTGTGGCTTTATGCATGAGGTAAATGACAGTGTTGCTGGGTGCTGCGTCCGCTGCTGCCACACGTACCTGAAGAATCACACATTATGACCTCGTGGTCGATGTCAATGTCATGACTTCCTGTTATCCTCTTATTTCACAATAATGTTCCCGAACTTACCGAGTGAGAACCGTGCAAACTCCTCCGTGAACAGGTGGACCTTCACACACCTAACGATTAAAGCAACATTTGCGGCACCTGTCTCTCCTCCCACTGCCCATCTCATGAGTACCTGTTCTTTGTTCTGATCCTTCCTGTGCGACTTCTCTCCTAAACAAAATAACAGTACAATGTGACCAAGAGGGGTTACGGTTTCACAACTAAATATTATTTATAGTGTTGCAGATACACACATTACTCGTTGATATGGCCCTTTTGTATGACTATCACTTGGATGAAATGTTAAGAATGAGTGATATTTCCAGTAAGTTCTTATTCTGTCATTTCTATAGTGTGTGTTCCTACGGCATATCACCCCAGTGATGATGACCCGCACCTAACAGTCGCTCAGGACGTCGTATATTTGTATCGCAAACGTACAGGTGGGAGGCACGACAGGAGGGCTCAGAGAAGACAACCATGAAAATAAATCTGAGGAAGAGTCGTGCTGATCGAACGCCTCTTTGCCTCCTTGTCTGCCATACCAAACAGCCTCTAAAGACCTGGAGGCACGTATACATCGATGCTAACCTTGAGATATTACTGTGATCACTTCCAATGTTGCTGCAGAAGTAAATCTTTATCAACATGTTGGGTTATTGACAATGTATTACCCACAACACTTAAGGAAATTGCTGACCATATCCATCACACAGCAGCGTTCAGACATCACCCACCATTGATTGGTAGCTGTGATGTCCCTGAGGACGATAATTTCCCCGGTATTTCCCAAACATCGTTAAATCTTAATATAATCATCGCACCAGAGATGCGCTTCATCATATGACGAGTCAACTAGCTAGATGAACTAGGGTTAATGTCAAGCTTAGAAAACAAACAGGTATGCTAATTGTATATATATATATATATATATATATATATATATATATATATATATATATATATATATATATATATTTGTGTGTGTATAAAATCATACTTGATCGCCGATTCCCGCATCAGCGAGGTAGCGCCAGGAACAAAAGAAGAAAAGCCACATCCGCTCACATCCATTCTCAAGCTGTCATGTGTTATGCAATGAAACCACAGCTCCTATCCACATTCAGGCCACACAGACCTTTCCATGGTTTACCTCGGTAGGGAAAGAGCCTTTGCTTTGACTCTTTCCCTTTACTGTGTGTTTTTGTAAATCTGTCTATGTAACACGCTCTCTCTCTCTCTCTCTCTCTCTCTCTCTCTCTCTCTCTCTCTCTCTCTCTCTCTCTCTCTCTCTCTCTCTCTCTCTCTCTCTCTCTCATGGATCTATGTTCGAGTGTCACACAGGTCAGCACACTCGCAGAGAAGTAGTTGTCCATCCTCCTGTACTAGGAATCATCAGGGAAGAATATTTCCTCTTTATGTTTATATCTAGAATATTACTTCCTTACACTTGAGAACAAGAAACATAAGAGCAGCATTAACCTTACTCCTTATAACTGCTACACAGTTTTCTTACCCACAACAGCACCACTGTCACAACATACTCCCAGATTCTGTTCTTTCATATCAATGCTTATGTTCCGCTATCCTCCTACTTCATATCCAACAAAACTCTGCTGTTCCCTCACCTCAAAACTTAAACCCTTCAAAATACCTCTGATGGCCTCATGCCTTACCTTGCTCCACTCTTCTCGTTCCTCTATGTTCAAACATGTATACAAAATATCAGTGATTTCTTCGTAAAGTTCACATTCAAATCTGAAAACAAGAAAATCTCAAACATGATGAAACATGAGCTTTAAATGGAATTCGTATCGGCACAAACAGAACAAAATGTTTATTCTTATAGGCATATTGTACTTTGATATATGATAAGATAGTACAAATCATATTTGTGAAAAATGTTTACACCTTCACACACATCATTAGCCTAAGCCGGGCGTCGACACTGCAGCGACGGGCGAGACTCAAGATTATAGGCGTGCTACTCGTCCTCCCTCCGTCCCTGTCTCTCGATTGCCTCACCCTGATCCAGTGCGGCATGGCTCGAAATCCGCTTAGTGATGTTGTTTCCCTTGTTGAGAACGACGTCCTATGTACGCCTACCTCGCCGGAGAGACAAATTACCAGATGCCTCAAAAACCCAAACATATCACGAAATCAAAAGTAGTATGGAATCTGAACTTAGAATTAGGAACTTTTTTGGTAATCTTGTATACTTCTTTAGATTGTATTTTTGTTTGTTTTTCATATTCGAAAATTAAAATAGAACCGATCTTTGTGTTGACAACTCTGAAGAAAGGGGGGAGGGGGTTCTGGGGGGAAAATCTCGATACTTCATAAAGGTAATGACCTCGTTAGAAGGAGGCCACAAGCTGCTTTACGGAACTACAGAATATGAAGAGTGATGTGACCCTCATGACCGCCTCAGTCATATGGAGGGTGAGGTGGTGTGTCCTATATTGGTGAGGTGCGAAGGCAGGACGAGGGAATGAGTGTGACCTCTCTGACCACATGAGGTTTAAAGGTGAGGACGGGAGCAGTGTGACCTCTATGATCAATAAGGTCCAGAGGTGCGAGGAAGGGGGCAGTATTTCCCCTCCAACTAAGTGCAATTCAGACGGGTGAGGAGGGGCACGAGGAGACTTTTGTGGCCGCATTCACTGGCAGATGTATCAAGAAGCCTCGGCTACCGTTCATGATATATTAAACATGTGAATCAGTGAGATCCACGGTGACTATTGCCTTTTGATGTGATAGTGAGATAATAGCATCACTGAGGGTGATCGGTGCGTTTCATTGCCTTCTGGACGGAGCTCCCCGCTGGTCGACCTTAGGTAACTTCAACACGCATTAACACAACGTTCCGTCTTGAAGTCAGTCGACGCTAACTTTATTCCAGCAGTTTAATCTGATCGGTCGTGCACACTCCAACTTCTTTACATGCATTCACGTGTTTAATGTGTTCTTGTGCTTAATGGGAAAAATCACCTCAAACAGCTACAACATAACAAGCTCTCTAGACACTCCGATACACAGGTATGTCGGCAAGCTGTACGTGTCCTGGTCGTGCACTTGTGGATTTGTCTGGTAGCCGCTGATGTGGATTTGTCTGGTAGCCGCTGATGTGGACGCTGAGGCTAGACCAACTACATAATGACTTTTAGAGAAGAAAATTAACATCTTAAGGTATTCTAGATCTCTCTATACTCTCCTGTAAATATCATCGGAAGAAAGAAGAGAAGCTATTTTACCTCAAGGCATGACTGAGTCTGGCCTTATTGAGGGTAAATGATTGTTACTGATCGACCTTCTCGTCATTTGTCTGTTCCGTCCATGATTTGAAACGTCATCTTTTCCTTCCCAGCCATATACATCTCTGGTAATATAACCAAATCTCACGTCACCCATGATGTTACTTCATCCGTCTTTAGGCTTCTCCAAAATTATAATGAAATATTTTCAGTTTACTGTGATAGTAAGGCAAATAGAATTGTATGTTTAGATTTCTATTGAATCTTAACACCATGCCAGAAATGATCAAGTTTAACAGCAAATTCTACCTCGTTATGTAGAGAAAATGCCAATTTGAAGGTGGTCAGTGTTAACGTGTAGTTCGTGACTGCTCCTAGGGCGACCCCTCATACCTCTGTGCTTCTCGTGCATTACCTGCAGCTTCCTCCTTTAATGACCACGACCTGACCCTAGTGCTGGGCTTCTGAGGTTGCAACATTACTGGTTTTACGGTTCTGGAACACTGGATACACTTGTAAAAATGCTATAAAAAATAATTTGTTGTCTACATTTTGAGTTTTAGTCTCGGGCTTCAAACAGTCACGCCACCAGGGACAATTTTCTGTCATGATAAAATAAGTTTAACCAAAAGTTAAACACAAGTTGAATTCATCAGGAAGACACATGATTTCTACGCATGTGCATAATGTTTCATTTGCATAAATCATAATGGATACTAATGCAGGGTCAGTGTATTTGCCCTAATTGAAGCCAAAATAATCTATACATATTCATATTTCTCTGTCTATCATTATTCATATGTCTTCGGGTATTAGAACAACCCACGTACACGTTAAAAGTGAAAAGTCACTTTCGGCGAAGCTGTATGACCGTCAGTGGAGGAAAATGCCCCGGTCACCCCAAGGACTCCATCATTTCCCTGCTCTAGCGTGGAGTGCAGCCCCAAAGCTGGAGGAGTCCCATACAAGGTTCAGATGACCGTTGTGTTGTGTTGATATGCGATGGGTTGTAGTTGTCTGTCAGGTGAGGAGTAGCTCTTGATCTTGGCCACTGATACCTGGTAACTCAATCTCTCAAATGCTTATGTGCTTGTGTGTTGGTGTGCAATCGTTTCTGTGTCTCCGTTTGTATGTGTAAGTGTTTGTTTGCAAGTGTTTGTATATAGTTACAGGTCTGTGATTGTCCTGCTGTTGATGCAGGTGAGGGGAGAGCAGAACTCTCCACCAGTGGAATGTTTGCGTTAATGATTCTCTTCTTCGGCCGGGTTAAGCTGGCTGACCTGAAAGTGGCTCGGACAATTTATCAAGTTCTGTGGAACTCATCATAGCCATGAGTTACTATCATTATGGTCAGACGGGTGAACACACGAGTAGGTCTGTAGCACATATTATTTAGTCATTAGTCAGTAATGCTTGTTTACTTATATTGTGGCGTATCAAAATGTCCATATTGTTTTAAGAGATCGCAGGGAGTGCAAAGTACCTGCGTATGTTCTTGCACAACATGAATATATCAAGGAATTGATCGATCTCTGCTTTACCAATTGTGAGTAAATTTAGGGGATTTTATCTTCTTGAGTGTCCCCAGTTAGAATGATGCAATTCGCACATATTTAATAGTTATGTGAAAAGTTTTGTAATGAGTTGGTCCAGGATGTGTTATATCCTTTCTTCTACATATAGCCAGCAAACAGGTAAATCACGGAACACTGATTCATGAATATGCTGGTCACCACAAGTATAATGGAACGAAGATTCCAGCGCTCGCGTGATATCCATGAATACAGAGATAATATATTGTCATCATCTCTGTATTCTTGAAAATATGAATTATAACGAAAGCCCTCGAATCTTCGTGGTTTATTTTCCTTGTAAATGCCAACATAGCCAACATTTTGTAATATTTTGTGTCCCGTATACTCTAAGGATTTTTTCCATATACTTTGACGCAGTTCTTCATGTCTGCCGCTTAGAAGATATTGCGGAAAACAAGATCTTTGGGAACACAACTGTCAACAGTTGAGTTCTGACACACATGACTTTCTGAAATATTCTGGTGACCTCAGGAAGGTTTAGATAAAATCCTAACGTACCTTTAGATAGCGAAGCCAATGACATTTTCATTTTCACTTTTGGTTCAGAGTAAACAAGTGATGGTCAAGGAATGACAAAAAACTAACTGTCTCTCTCAGCTGCTGCTGCTGCTGCTGCTGCGGTCAAGCTACACCCACCTGCCTGACATGATGGGCTCACCCACGTGCCTGCTGTTGTGCCTTCTGGTCCTGCTGTAGTGCTGGGTCTTGCTAGGTGTGTATGTGTGTGTGTGTGTGTGTGTGTGTGTTTGGGGGGTTTGTATGTGTGAGCGCCGTTAGGATCATAATATGTTCTGAGGAGCATGTGTTATGTTTATTTTAGTTATGAAGGACAAAATCAAGTGATACTAATTCTCTTACTGTACAAGTTGAACCCACTGTCTGTCTGAGTATAACTGTGGGTAGAGCACACGTGTTGTCTGCCTCGCAGGCATTTGTCAGCGAGGCTCTGTACCTGGGATCGTGAGAAAAGGCGGGGGGGGGGGGGGGGCACTCAGGCACGTGCACAGGGAACTTTGATGTGTAAACTGATGACGTCTGTTATACTACGAGATGATGACGTTGACATTTACGAAGGATTATGAGGTACGAAGAATGGGTGGTATGGGGGCTGGGAGGCCAAGAGGTACATATAAGATATCCGTGATTACTTTAGTTAAATGGTTCAGATTTAAGCGCATACAAAACAAAGTATTAAAAGTTTTTTAAAGATGATGTTATCCAAGTCCAATATCCATTAAGATCTCTATTGAAGTTTGGTGTTCTATTTGCCCTCATTTGAATAGCAAATATCAGTTTCCTGGGCAGCCGGAGTACTTACGTGTGGGCGGACAATAGTATGTATAGTTTTTGAGGAACTACATCATGAAAAAATCTCGATTTTCGAATTAACAGACAATGTATTAGTTTGACCAAGGTTTTCGCTCAAAATATGTCCGACTACTTTACAGTGAATCTGAGGTTCGTTGCACTTTAATTCATCAACAATGTGTCGAGTCTGTTCCTAATGAAGTCTTGTGATAAAGAAGCAAAAGATTTTCAAATTATTTATCTTTTTATTTTGCTTTGTCGCTGTCTCCCGCGTTAGCGAGGTAGCGCAAGGAAACACGAAAGAATGGCCCAACCCACCCACATACACATGTATATACATACACATCCACACACGCAAATATACATACTAATACATCTCAATGTATACATGTATACATATACACACACAGACATATACATATATACACATATACATAATTCATACTGTCTGCCTTTATTTATTCCCATCGCCACCTCGCCACACATGGCATAACAACCCCCTCCCCCTTCATGCGTGCGAGGTAGTGCTAGAAAAAGACAACAAAGGCCCCATTCGTTCACACTCAGTCTCTAGCTGTCATGTAATAATGCACCGAAACCACAGTTCCCTTTCCACATCCAGGCCCCACAGAACTTTCCATAGTCTGCCCCAGACGCTTCACATGCCCTGGTTCAATCCACTGACAGCACGTCGACCCCGGTATACCACATCGTTCCAATTCACTCTATTCCTTGCCCGCCTTTCACCCTCATGCATGTTCAGGCCCCGATCACTCAAAATCTATTTCACTCCATCTTTCCACCTCCAATTTGGTCTCCCACTTCTCCTCGTTCCCTCCACCTCTGACACATATATCCTCTTGATAAATCTTTCCTCACTCATTCTCTCCATGTGCCCAAACCATTTCAAAACACCCTCTTCTGCTCTCTCAACCACGCTCTTTTTATTTCCACACATCTCTTTTACCCTATTATCACTTACTCGATCAAACCACCTCACACCACACATTGTCCTCAAACATCTCATTTCCAGCACATCAACCCTCCTACGCACAACTCTATCCATACCCCACGCCCCGCAACCATACAACATTGTTGGAACCACTATTCCTTCAAACATACCCATTTTTGCTTTCCGAGATAATGTTCTCGACTTCCACACATTCTTCAAGGCTCCCAGGATTTTCGCCCCCTTCCCCACCCTATGATTCACTTCCGCTTCCATGGTTCCATCCGCTGCCAGATCCACTCCCAGATATCTAAAACACTTTACTTCCTCCAGTTTTTCTCCATTCAAACTTACCTCCCAGTTGACTTGACCCTCAACCCTACTCTACCTGATAACCTTGCTCTCATTCACATTTACTCTCAACTTTCTTCTTTCACACACTTTACCAAACTCAGTCACCAGCTTCTGCAGTTTCTCACATGAATCAGCCACCAACGCTGATTTGAAATATATATATATATATATGTATATATATATATATGTATGTTTGAAGGAATAGTAGTTCCAACAATGTTGTATGGTTGCGAGGCGTGGGCTATGGATAGAGTTGTGCGCAGGAGGATGGATGTGCTGGAAATGAGATGTTTGAGGACAATGTGTGGTGTGAGGTGGTTTGATCGAGTAAGTAACGTAAGGGTAAGAGAGATGTGTGGAAATAAAAAGAGCGTGGTTGAGAGAGCAGAAGAGGGTGTTTTGAAATGGTTTGGGCACATGGAGAGAATGAGTGAGGAAAGATTGACCAAGAGGATATATGTGTCGGAGGTGGAGGGAACGAGGAGAAGAGGGAGACCAAATTGGAGGTGGAAAGATGGAGTGAAAAGGATTTTGTGTGATCGGGGCCTGAACATGCAGGAGGGTGAAAGGAGGGCAAGGAATAGAGTGAATTGGAGCGATGTGGTATACAGGGGTTGACGTGCTGTCAGTGGATTGAATCAAGGCATGTGAAGCGTCCGGGGTAAACCATGGAAAGCTGTGTAGGTATGTATATTTGCGTGTGTGGACGTGTGTATGTACATGTGTATGGGGGGGGTTGAGCCATTTCTTTCGTCTGTTTCCTTGCGCTACCTCGCAAACGCGGGAGACAGCGACAAAGTATAAAAAAAAAAAAAAAAAAAAAAAATATATATATATATATATAATGTGTGTGCATATGTTCTTTGATATGATAAATCACTCAATGTGCTGCCATGCGGCTTAAAACGCGGATGCATCAGCTAGTGTGAGGGTATACAGTGTGTGGCTGGGGCGGGCGGTGAGTGGCTTCCCGTGTGTGTTGTCATGAGCTGTCATATAAAACAGCAGCCACACGTTATGGTGAGTTGGGGCTCCTCCCTCCCATTCCTCCACGCCCACACGCCAAGTACCTCTTTATTAGTGATGCTGTCGGAGGTGGCCTCACCAAAGACGGTCACTGGTGAGGCTGTCGGAGGTGACCTTACCAGTGACGGTCACTGGTGAGGCTGTCGGTGGCCTCAGTCGTCGACACGACAACGTCAGGATTACCATACATCAAGAGTTATAGAAGCGTTTACGACATCATGATTCATAGAAGTGGTTACGATAAGTTATTCTTCTAGCTGCGTCCCTTCTCACTGTGAAGGATATGCGCTAAGGACACTCGAAGAACAGTGGTGATAAGAATAAATCAGAAGACAGATGGTAATCTCCAACACTAAACACAAACCGTAAGATGAAAGACAGAGTCCAATCAAGTAAGCAATCTTGGAATGATAAGAAAAGAAGATACGGTAACCTATGCTGAAATGGTACCTTGGCCCCCAGCATCTACTAGGAGAGAGTTACAGATCTTCTACTTAATCTAGGCTGCGATGCTTATGATCCAAGTACGAAATATCATTACGTGTAGTCATGATTACAGTGAACACTTCGGCAGAGTCAAGAGAGCGATATAGAAACCCTTGGGTTACCGCGAGACAGATTTGAAGGTCCACCTACGCTGATCACTCCTTACTCTCACCAATACCAGTCGACACGTGTTCAACTTCACCAGCAACACAGCTTTACAGATACACACACAAACATCCACCTCTCTGTCTCTGTCCTCTTTCACTTGAACACATCTACCTACACTTGACGACCAGTCAACACTCAAACCCTCTCTATCCAGATCTAGACCAGCTCAGGGCCATATGAGAAGGCTGCCTGTGTATCCTCAGTGAGGGCAGCAGCATGAAGGATTAGAGGCAAGCGTCCCTGCACCACGGGCATGGAGGAGTCCAGCAGTCACACCCAGCAGGAGTGAGCAGTAGGTCAACACAAGTCTGTATGTTCTGCTCTTCGTCTCCTCCCTCCCCGAGTTGGGCAAATATCATTATATTTTTTTCATGCATTTGAAGCGAGACTAATTTCGCAAGACGTGCTTTAGGATTACGCTCCGACTTTGTGTATTTTCTGTAGGAATATCAAAATGCATGAGTTTCTGATATAGTATTTCAGTGACACATTAATCCCAGTGAGTAACAACAGAATCACTGGGAGGATAGATGTACTGAATGATTATTTTCATTTTGAATATTGTAACGTGGTGACATATATAACTACATTATATAACTACATTATATATTGTGTCCCAGTGAAAATCATGTATCTACAAACGATAATTAAGAACAGTTGTATTTGTATTCGACAGTTGTTTGCATGAATTCTCAACATCTCTGGAAAGTAGATAACTGTATATAGTTGGAAACTACCGTTTTAGTCCCATATTGTTTATGTTGAAAACAAACTGTGTTCAAGCCAAGCTCATAACAATCTGTATATACTGATATCTCTGTTATAACTACAGGTGCTATGTGAGCCTCATCAGGATAACTTATTGTAAGTGACATTATCTGTGTATAGATACACATCAAACAGTTTTTTAATTAAAAGATTGGCTGCAACTTATGTAAACGTTTTGATTGTAAAACTTTTTTCAGACCATCTTGGAAACAGGAAAGTGTGGGTGCGTGTGTGTGTGTGTGTGTGTGTGTGTGTGTGTGTGTGTGTAGTTATATATATATATATATATATATATATATATATATATATATATATATATATATATATATATATATATATATATATATATATATATATATAACTATCCTCAGTGAAAACCATAACATTGAATATTCCCACGATCGAGGCGGGTACAGCGTCAGGAGTACCAAGTATCGCATGGCACCAGTCCGGATGCACCTCCGTCGTCCGCCCACCACTCCCCGCCCACCAAACCCTTGCTGCCTGTCCCGCCCACCACTCCCCGCCCACCAAACCCTTGCTGCCTGTCCCGCCCACCACTCCCTGCCCACCAAACCCTTGCTGCCTGTCCCGCCCACCACTCCCCGCCCACCAAACCCTTGCTGCCTGTCCCGCCCACCACTCCCTGCCCACCAAACCCTTGCTGCCTGTCCCGCCCACCACTCCCTGCCCACCGGTCCTCGCCTACGAGACACTTCCCGTCAGTTTCCACCCACCTGGCATTTCTCACTAATCTCCGCTCACCAGATCCTTTCCGCCAAGTCTTTCCCCAGGCTTTTCCTTTAGCGTTTCTGACTGTGTATCCTCTAAGGAGTAGCTTACTTTCTAATCGCTCCATCTCGATGGTCGTTGATGCAGCGACTTCTATTCATCCTGTCAACAGTGGTCTTCCATTGGGTTTAGTTCTATCGCCTACCAACCTTCTGTTCTCCATAAGAGATCTTTCCCTTTACACACCTCACCCCTTAATAACCAGTGCCTCACACTACATCTTTCCCACCAACTCCCTCATACCAGGCCCCTTAAGCTTGTCCTTCACACCAGGGCCCTCACAAGAAACCCTCATACCAAGGTTCACATAAGACATACGTATGCAGTAATACGAGGGTCACTCCAGTTCTAGCGTGATGGAGATTATGATGAAGGAGAATAGTTCAGTGGTCAGCGGTGAAGGAAGCTCCACAGTGAGCAGGATATATGATCTTATGTGTCTGACTTATAGTGCTTGTGCGACATGTCATGACTGATGTCGACCGCTGATGTCCCTCATGATGAACCATGTTCTCAGCAGCAAAAACTGCTCCCTACACTCAGTCTCTCAGCTTCACCGTCTGGGCCTCATTATGAATGTTCTATATTACGTCAGGGAAACATGGAAGTGAGAGCCGATCATCAATGTGACTCCATAAGGTTATGACCAGCCCATATGTTAGCGCTGGTCCCCTAAACCAAAGGAAACAATGATGTGTGTTTGGTTGCTCCAGATACTTACTTGAAATGCAAATTCATTCGGTGTGGACGGTTAGTTGTAGGTCAACCGTGGAATACATGTTCATAATAGAAGATAGTCTGTTTACAGCAGAAATCCGGGATGCCTTTGTATGTATCCTCAGGATGCGATGTGACCAGTAGAATATCTAACGTTATTTTCATCTATCTTGTACCGTATAATAGAGACTTTTTCTATCTATGAAGTTATGCGATAAATTTCTTCCATCTCACAGCACAAAATTACCGTCGAAAACTCTGATACAATGGACAGCATTCGCACCGACGTCCACCTCTCTATCCGAATTCTTAATCTCCTGTAGCTAAGACTTGGCCAGTCCTATGGTCCGAGTAAATATAGCCTTCAAGCTAAGCTGCTTTAGATACCTCGATCTTACAGCTGCCTATTGGAAGATAAAAAAAAAAAAACCTACCTACCAAATTAGACTCTATAGAAAGCTCGTTGGAAATCGTGATGGATTGGTGAGATGGCGTGATTGACTGTAGCGAGAAGCTGATGGATGAAGGTGGTGGGGGCAGTATTACCTCACATGGGCCGCTAGCTCTGGGGTGGCAGCCGCCCATTAAAGGTGGTAGCCGCCCAGTTCGGTACTGCTTCCCACCAAGGAGGTGAGACTGGAGTATCCAGAAAGGATGAAAAGAAATTCTAATACTGTGAAATGTGAGCATCAACTGAGTGAATTATATTAGGAAATAATAAAGCATTTCATAACATTGTGAAGCATATATGAAAGTAGTGAAGCGTAACAGGTGGCAGGGTATATATATATATATATATATATATATATATATATATATATATATATATATATATATATATATATATATATATATATATATATATATGTATTATCATTATTATCATTATACATAATCGCTGTTTCCCGTGTTAGTGAGGTAGCGCCAGGAAACAGACGAAGAATGGCCCATCCACTCATATACACATATATTTACATAAACGCCCACACATACACACATACATACATATACATATCAACATATACATATATATGCATACACATACGCAGACATTACTGCATACACATGTACATATTCATACTTGCTTACCTTCATCCATCCCTGTCACTACCCCGCCCCACAGGAAAATAGCATCGCAATCCCCAGCTTCAGAGGCAGCGCCAGGAATACAGACAAAAAAGGCCACATTCGTTCACACTCAGTCTCTAGCTGTCATGAGCAATGCACCGAAACCACATCTCCCTATCCACATCCAGGCCCCACAGACCTTTCCGTGTGTGTGTGTGTGTGTGTGTGTGTGTGTGTGTGTTATCCTAACAAACAATAAAACACTGGCGAGATCAGCATTGAGACAGACACTATCCCTGACGCGACTACTTTGAATGCATCAGACCGTGACCCAGTGCCTAAGAGAGGTCACCGGCCGCCCTGACCCACTGGGACCTTAGACCATCGAACCACAGGAGCCAATCAGCATTTACGTGTCACTGGCTTTTTTCCTTGTTGCTCGTGTGTCGTTTGTTGAGGTTAATTCAGCAGCGGACAACGAAAAGGTTTGTGCAGTGAATTATTAATCATATTTTGGCATATGACACAGTGATTCATCATCCCGTGACCACCTGATCCAACACACTTGCACTTGAGAGCATCTCTGAGTATGCCTCTGATACATACCGTGCGAGCAAGAATGTAGTGTGTGTGTGTGTGTGTGTGTGTGTGTGTGTGCGTGCTATGGGCAGTTATACACTCATGCTGCCCGTTCTCTTAACCTTGTGCGTGTTCCATGTCTATGCTCTTACGTGTACACACACACACACACACACACACACACACACACACACACGCACACACACACACATATATATATATATATATATATATATATATATATATATATATATATATATATATATATATATATATATATATATATGTACATATATATATATATATATATATATATATATATATATATATATATATATATATATATATATATATATATATATATATATGTATATATATATATATATTTTTCCTTTGTCGCTGTCTCCCGCGTTTGCGAGGTAGCGCAAGGAAACAGACGAAAGAAATGGCCCAACCCACCCCCATACACATGTATATACATACGTCCACACACGCAAATATACATACCTACACAGCTTTCCATGGTTTACCTCACACGCTTCACATGCCCTGATTCAATCCACTGACAGCACGTCAACCCCGGTATACAACACCGATCCAATTCACTCTATTCCTTGCCCTCCTTTCACCCTCCTGCATGATCAGGCCCCGATCACACAAAATCTTTTTCACTCCATCTTTCCACTCCAATTTGGTCTCCCACTTCTCCTCGTTCCCTCCACCTCCGACACATATATCCTCTTGGTCAATCTGTCCTCACTCATTCTCTCCATGTGCCCAAACCATTTCAAAACACCCTCTTCTGCTCTCTCAACCACGCTCTTTTTATTTCCATACATCTCTCTTACCCTTACGTTACTTACTCGATCAAACCACCTCACACCACACATTGTCCTCAAACATCTCATTTCCAGCACATCCATCCTCCTGCGCACAACTCTATCCATAGCCCACGCCTCGCAACCATACAACATTGTTGGAACCACTATTCCTTCAAACATACCCATTTTTGCTTTCCGAGATAATGTTCTCGACTTCCACACATTCTTCAAGGCTCCCAGGATTTTCGCCCCTTCCCACACCCTATGATCCACTTTCGCTTCCATGGTTCCATCCGCTGCCAGATCCACTCCCAGATATCTAAAACACTTTACTTCCTCCAGTTTTTCTCCATTCAAACTTCCCTCCCAATTGACTTGACCCTCAACCTTACTGTACCTAATAACCTTGCTCTTATTCACATTTACTCTTAACTTTCTTCTTTCACACACTTTACCAAACTCAGTCACGAGCTTCTGCAGTTTCTCACATAAATCAGCGCTGTATCATCAGCGAACAACAACTGACTCACTTCACAAGCTCTCTCATCCCCAAGAGACTTCATACTTGCCCCTCTTTCCAAAACTCTTGCATTTACCTCCCTAACAACCCCATCCATAAACAAATTAAACAACCATGGAGACATCACACACCCCTGCCGCAAACCTACATGCACTGAGAACCAATCACTTTCCTCTCTTCCTACACGTACACATGCCTTACATCCTCGATAAAAACTTTTCACTGCTTCTAACAACTTTCCTCCCACACCATATATTCTTAATACCTTCCACAGAGCATCTCTATCAACGCTATCATATGCCTTCTCCAGATCCATAAATGCTACATACAAATCCATTTGCTTTTCTAAGTATTTCTCACATACATTCTTCAAAGCAAACACCTGATCCACACATCCTCTACCACTTCTGAAACCACACTGCTCTTCCCCAATCTGATGCTCTGTACATGCCTTCACCCTCTCAATCAATACCCTCCCATATAATTTACCAGGAATACTCAACAAACTTATACCTCTGTAATTTGAGCACTCACTCTTATCCCCTTTGCCTTTGTACAATGGCACTATGCACGCATTCCGCCAATCCTCAGGCACCTCACCATGCGTCATACATACATTAAATAACCTTACCAACCAGTCAATAATACAGTCAGTATATATATATATATATATATATATATATATATATATATATATATATATATATATATATATATATATATATATATATATATATATATATATATATATATGTATATATATATATATATATATATATATATATATATATATATATATATATATATATATATATATATATATATATATATATATATATATATATATATACATAGGTTTGTTGAATGTGTTTGATGATAGAGTGGCAAATATAGGGTGTTTTGGTCGAGGTGGTGTGCAAAGTGAGAGGGTTAGGGAAAATGATTTGGTAAACAGAGAAGAGGTAGTAAAAGCTTTGCGGAAGATGAAAGCCGGCAAGGCAGCAGGTTTGGATGGTATTGCAGTGGAATTTATTAAAAATGGGGGTGACTGTATTATTGACTGGTTGGTAAGGTTATTTTATGTTTGTATGACTCATGGTGAGGTGCCTGAGGATTGGCGGAATGCGTGCATAGTGCCATTGTACAAAGGCAAAGGGGATAAGAGTGAGTGCTCAAATTACAGAGGTATAAGTCTGTTGAGTATTCCTGGTAAATTATATGGGAGGGTACTGATTGAGAGGGTGAAGGCATGTACAGAGCATCAGATTGGGGAAGAGCAGTGTGGTTTCAGAAGTGGTAGAGGATGTGTGAATCAGGTGTTTGCTTTGAAGAATGTATGTGAGAAATACTTAGAAAAGCAAATGGATTTGTATGTAGCATTTATGGATCTGGAGAAGGCATATGATAGAGTTGATAGAGATGCTCTGTGGAAGGTATTAATAATATATGGTGTGGGAGGCAAGTTGTTACAGGTAGTGAAAAGTTTTTATCGAGGATGTAAGGCATGTGTACGTGTAGGAAGAGAGGAAAGTGATTGGTTCTCAGTGCATGTCGGTTTGTAGCAGGGGTGTGTGATGTCTCCATGGTTGTTTAATTTGTTTATGGATGGGGTTGTTAGGGAGGTGAATGCAAGAATTTTGGAAAGAGGGGCAAGTATGAAGTCTGTTGGGGATGAGAGAGCTTGGGAAGTGAGTCAGTTGTTGTTCGCTGATGATACAGCGCTGGTGGCTGATTCATGTGAGAAACTGCAGAAGCTGGTGACTGAGTTTGGTAAAGTGTGTGAAAGAAGAAAGTTAAGAGTAAATGTGAATAAGAGCAAGGTTATTGGGTACAGTAGGGTTGAGGATCAAGTCAATTGGGAGGTAAGTTTAAATGGAGAAAAACTGGAGGCAGTAAAGTGTTTTAGATATCTGGGAGTGCATCTGGCAGCGGATGGAACCATGGAAGCGGAAGTCGATCATAGGGTGGGGGAGGGGGCGATAATCCTGGGAGCCTTGAAGAATGTGTGGAAGTCGAGAACATTATCTCGGAAAGCAAAAATGGTTATGTTTGAAGGAATAGTGGTTCCAACAATGTTGTATGGTTGCGAGGCGTGGGCTATGGATAGAGTTGTGCGCAGGAGGATGGATGTGCTGGAAATGAGATGTTTGAGGACAATGTGTGGTGTGAGGTGGTTTGATCGAGTAAGTAACGTAAGGGTAAGAGAGATGTGTGGAAATAAAAAGAGCGTGGTTGAGAGAGCAGAAGAGGGTGTTTTGAAATGGTTTGGGCACATGGAGAGAATGAGTGGGGAAAGATTGACCAAGAGGATATATGTGTCGGAGGTGGAGTGAACGAGGAGAAGTGGGAGACCAAATTGGAGGTGGAAAGATGGAGTGAAAAAGATTTTGTGTGATCGGGGCCTGAACATGCAGGAGGGTGAAAGGAGGGCAAGGAATAGAGTGAATTGGATCGATGTGGTATACCGGGGTTAACGTGCTGTCAGTGGATTGAATCAGGGCATGTGAAGCGTCTGGGGTAAACCATGGAAAGCTGTGTAGGTATGTATATTTGCGTGTGTGGACGTATGTATAAACATGTGTATGGGGTGGGGGTTGGGCCATTTCTTTCGTCTGTTTCCTTGCGCTACCTCGCAAACGCGGGAGACAGCGACAAAGCAAAAAAAAAAAAAAAAAAAAATATATATATATATATATATATATATATATATATATATATATATATATATATATATATATAATGTGGCAGTTGAGGGAATAATTGGTATGCATGGGGTGTTCAGTGTTGTAAATGGAAATGGTGAAGAGCTTGTAGATTTATGTGCTGAAAAAGGACTGATGATTGGGAATACCTGGTTTAAAAAGCGAGATATACATAAGTATACTTATGTAAGTAGGAGAGATGGCCAGAGAGCGTTATTGGATTACGTGTTAATTGACAGGCGTGCGAAAGAGAGACTTTTGGATGTCAATGTGCTGAGAGGTGCAACTGGAGGGATGTCTGATCATTATCTTGTGGAGGCTAAGGTGAAGATTAGTATGGGTTTTCAGAAAAGAAGAGTGAATGTTGGGGTGAAGAAGGTGGTGAGAGTAAGTGAGCTTGGGAAGGAGACCTGTGTGAAGAAGTATCAGGAGAGACTATGTACAGAATGGAAAAAGGTGAGAACAATGGAAGTAAGGGGAGTGGGGGAGGAATGGGATGTATTTAGGGAATCAGTGATGGATTGCGCAAAAGATGCTTGTGGCATGAGAAGAGTGGGAGGTGGGCTGTTTAGAAAGGGTAGTGAGTGGTGGGATGAAGAAGTAAGAGTATTAGTGAAAGAGAAGAGAGAGGCATTTGGACGATTTTTGCAGGGAAAAAATGCAATTGAGTGGGAGAAGTATAAAAGAAAGAGACAGGAGGTCAAGAGAAAGGTGCAAGAGGTGAAAAAAAGGGCAAATGAGAGTTGGGGTGAGAGACTATCAGTAAATTTTAGGGAGAATAAAAAGATGTTCTGGAAGGAGGTAAATAGGGTGCGTAAGACAAGGGAGCAAATGGGAACTTCAGTGAAGGGCGTAAATGGGGAGGTGATAACAAGTAGTGGTGATGTGAGAAGGAGATGGAATGAATATTTTGAAGGTTTGTTGAATGTGTCTGATGACAGAGTAGCAGATATAGGGTGTTTGGGTCGAGGTGGTGTGCAAAGTGAGAGGGTTAGGGAAAATGATTTGGTAAACAGAGAAGAGGTAGTAAAAGCTTTGCGGAAGATGAAAGCCGGCAAGGCAGCAGGTTTGGATGGTATTGCAGTGGAATTTATTAAAAAAGGGGGTGACTGTATTGTTGACTGATTGGTAAGGTTATTTAATGTATGTATGACTCATGGTGAGGTGCCTGAGGATTGGCGGAATGCGTGCATAGTGCCATTGTACAAAGGGAAAGGGGATAAGAGTGAGTGCTCAAATTACAGAGGTATAAGTTTGTTGAGTATTCCTGGTAAATTATATGGGAGGGTATTGATTGAAAGGGTGAAGGCATGTACAGAGCATCAGATTGGGGAAGAGCAGTGTGGTTTCAGAAGTGGTAGAGGATGTGTGGATCAGGTGTTTGCTTTGAAGAATGTATGTGAGAAATACTTAGAAAAGCAAATGGATTTGTATGTAGCATTTATGGATCTGGAGAAGGCATATGATAGAGTTGATAGAGATGCTCTGTGGAAGGTATTAAGAATATATGGTGTGGGAGGCAAGTTGTTAGAAGCAGTGAAAAGTTTTTATCGAGGATGTAAGGCATATATATATATATATATATATATATATATATATATATATATATATGCGTCATTTTTTTTTTCCAAAAGAAGGAACAGAGAGGCGGACCAGGTGAGGATATTCCCTCTAAGGCCCAGTCCTCTGTTCTTAGCGCTACCTCGCTAATGCGGGAAATGGCGAATAGTATGAATATATATATATATATATATATATATATATATATATATATATATATATATATATATATACATATATATATATATATATATATATATATTTTTTTTTTTTTTTTAAACTATTCGCCATTTCCCGCGTTAGCGAGGTAGCGTTAAGAACAGAGGACTGGGCCATTGAGGGAATATCCTCACCTGGCCCCCTTCTCTGTTCCTTCTTTTGGAAAATTAAAAAAAATTGAGAGGGGAGGGTTTCCAGCCCCCCGCTCCCTCCCCTTTTAGTCGCCTTCTACGACACGCAGGGAATACGTGGGAAGTATTCTTACTCCCCTATCCCCATATATATAAATATGGTTTGATCGAGTAAGTAATGTAAGGGTAAGAGAGATGTGTGGAAATAAAAAGAGCGTGGTTGAGAGAGCAGAAGAGGGTATTTTGAAATGGTTTAGGCACATGGAGAGAATGAGTGAGGAAAGATAGACCAAAGGATATATGTGTCGGAGGTGGAGGGAACGAGGAGAAGTGGGAGACCAAATTGGAGGTGGAAAGATGGAGTGAAAAAGATTTTGAGTGATCGGGGCCTGAACATGCAGGAGGGTGAAAGGCGGGCAAGGAATAGAGTGAATTGGATCGATGTGGTATACCGGGGTCGACGTGCTGTCAATGGATTGAATCGGGGCATGTGAAGCGTCTGGGGTAAACCATGGAAAGTTCTGTGGGCCTGGATGTGGAAAGGGAGCTGTGGTTTCGGGCATTATTACATGACAGCTAGAGATTGAATGTGAACGAATGTGGCCTTTGTTGTCTTTCCTAGCGCTACCTCGCACACATGAGGGGGGAGGGGGATGTTATTCCATGTGTGGCGAGGTGGCGATGGGAAGAAATAAAGGCAGACAGTATGAATTATGTGCATGTGTCTATATGTATATGTCTGTGTGTGTATATATATGTGCACATTGAGATGTATAGTTATGTATATTTGCGTGTGTGGACGTGTATGTATATACATGTGTATGGGGGTGGGTTGGGCCATTTCTTTCGTCTGTTTCCTTGCGCTACCTTGCAAATGCGGGAGACAGCGACAAAGCAAAATAAAATATATATATATATATATATATATATATATATATATATATATATATATATATATATATATATATATATATATATATATCCCTGGGGATAGGGGAGAAAGAATACTTCCCACGTATTCCCTGCGTGTCGTAGAAGGCGACTAAAAGGGGAGGGAGCGGGGGGCTGGAAATCCTCCCCTCTCACTTTTTTTTTTTTTTTAATTTTCCAAAAGAGGGAACAGAGAAGGGGCCCAGGTGAGGATATTCCCTCAAGGGCCCAGTCCTCTGTTCTCAACGCTACCTCGCTAATGCGGGAAATGGCGAATAGTATGAAAGAAAAAGAAAATATATATATATATATATATATATATATATATATATATATATATATATATATATATATATATATATATATATATATATTCATTATGTTTGGTCACCATTTCCCGCGTCAGTGAGGTAGCGCCAAGAAACAGACGAAGAAAGAACCATCCACTCTTATACACACATATACATATACATATTATCATATGCGCACATACATATATAAATACACATACACAGCCATATATACATTTATATATATATATATATATATGTACACATGTACATAATCATACTCGTTTACCTTCATCCATTCTTAGCGCCACCCTGCGCCACAGGAAATATCATCTCCGCCCCCTGCGTCAGTGAGGTAGCGCCAAGAAAACAGACAAAAAGGCCACATTTGTTCACATTTTCAGCTTTGTTGTCTTTAGTACTTCACATGTAGTGGCACAAAAATTTTACATTCTATATATTTCCTTATTATTTTCACCTAATGCTTCATTACATATCAAAACTTAAATCAAGACTTAAAGTCTAAACTGTCTAGTGTCTCGAGATGACATCTATCTGTTGTGGAAAATACTTGCAGTAATCCGTAAAAATATAAACCATTAGTATCCATGATAACTTTTTATAAAGTGTATTATTTCATAAAACTGCTAGTAAGATAAAAGCTTACTGCAATAGCAACCTTGGAGATGATTAGTTATGAATACGTCTTTAACTTAGTTTTAAAACACTGTGTGGTACCCTATCGACAAGACTGTGGTGCAACTCAATCATTTTAACCATATGTCACACGACTATTAACAATTACGAACAGTATTAACCCCATGAACAAATAAAGTAACAGGGAGAACTTTCTCTAGAAAAGTGATTTAGTAGCTGTGGACACCAGCCAGCTTCAACAATCTCTTAGCATCATAAACACCATCCAGTAATAACCAGCTGGTACCATTACATTATAACCTGTTGGTATCATCATGCAATAACCAGCTGAAACATCACGGACACTGACAAATGCTAACCAGCTGGCAAGATTCTGGCTTCGCTATGAATAACACAATACGTTCCTCCACAGGAATAAGTCTGTGTTCTAAAATCCCTCTAGGGAACCTGGTCTCACGGGTCTTGAAGCCCTTGGTAGGAGCCAGGCATTAGCTACGGTTGTCTATTATGGCTCAATTACTAGAATTTATAGCGTAGGCCACACAGAGTTAGATAAATGTTCACGTAAGAAAACAACTGTTGGTGTTTGTATTGAGATCTGGAGGTGTTGCACCATAGTTTAAGCCAGTTTGCTGTATATAGCACACAAACTAAACAGTGATAATGAAAGACCCGTAAAGAGGGACTAATTACTGAATGCCGATGCCAACTTGATCTTCATATAATGGCTTATTCATTTCCTGCACAGCACCAGTTGCTACGCTCTTCGCTTTCCGTCACTATTTGTCACAATCTTCGTTTACACAAGTCGGTCATGCGGTGTTCCGAAGCGCACAAGGCTAACGACGCTGCTCCAGAATCAAGCACTGTGTGATCACTGACATTTGTATAGCCAGCTTCCGCTATGCATGACTAGCTCAGAGCAATTCAATTACTTTAGGAGTAGGACCGGATTATGAAATGCAAATTGATGGAAGGTCCATACATCTATTTTACCTTCACTTTTTTCTTTTAACATTTCATTCAACTAATTATTACAATTGATCACATGTTTGATTCAGCTACTTTATACAGTTGGTCACGATAAAGATCTATTTGTGTAAATTTCGTAAGCACCTAAATGAATGAATAATTTCATTAATCTATGTTCATTCTTCTGAGTCTGTCGAAGGGCCAATGAAAAACCACTCAAGGGCCGGATTTGGCCCGCGGGCCGCCAGTTGAATAGCCCTGCTCTAGCTGTTCACTCGACTGTTCCCAGAAGAACGGTCAGCCAAGTTATTTGATGTGACATAAAAACTATTTCCATATCTTCAACTTCACAGTTTCTGATGATATAGGACATGTTGGTTGACTCTGGAAATTCTTAAGACTACCTTTGTGAAATATATGAGTAAAAATGAATACACGAAATTCAACAATCACTAAATCATATTCTGAATTTAGAAAAATTAGTGAACAGGATTAGCGAGGAAAACTGGTGCAGCCAACAAGTATATTATAAAATGCTCAGAAACTTAGAGCTGGTAAAAGTTGAGACAGTTCACCCTTTCAATCAAAAGACCTTCATACATTCATAAAATTCAGACGTATTCAGCTGATATTAGATAGCAAACATTATGAAACATTCCCTGGACCCTTGCAACAAGATAGATAATTTTCTGCTCGAGGGTCACTTGTATCGTATTCCTCTTCCACAGAGAACTTGATCACAGAATGTTATACAACATGAAAGTTGAACCACAAGGGGGTCATCCATGGCCAGATGTTGTGTGTATATATATATATATATGTGTATATATATATATATATATATATATATATATATATATATATATATATATATATATTTATATTTATTTATTTTATTATACTTTGTCGCTGTCTCCCGCGTTTGCGAGGTAGCGCAAGGAAACATATATATATATATATATATATATATATATATATATATATATATATATATATATATATATATATATATCTTTCTTTCTTTTCTTTCAAACTATTCGCCATTTCCCGCATTAGCGAGGTAGCGTTAAGAACAGAGGACAGGGCCTTTGAGGGAATATCCTCACCTGGCCCCCTTCTCTGTTCCTTCTTTTGGAAAATTAAAAAAAAAAAAAATGATGAGAGGGGAGGATTTCCAGCCCCCCGCTCCCTTCCCTTTTAGTCGCCTTCTACGACACGCAGGGAACACGTGGGAAGTATTCTTTCTCCCCTATCCCCAGGGATAATATATATATATATATATATATATATATATATATATATATATATATATATATATATATATATATATATATATGTTTATTTATATGAAAACGTATTTAACCACACACAAACGCTAGGGAAAGGGATGTATGATATGTTACAATTAGTAAAACATTTTCTTCTTTGAATCAATGATTTCGAAAGACTAGAATTAAGTGCGAAAGTCTGACCACAGCGGCAAGACAGAATTAGCAGTAAGACAGTACACGTGCAGTAAGGATGACCTGAACATTGTGTAGGTCGTGACACCTGCATACCTAAAACTGCCGAAAATACTGGCTACCATATGTGGAGCTTTTGTAGTGCTTGTGGCTGTTGGTGGCATGTGCTACCTCCCAGCAACCCTTGGCCCCACACCTGCATGACCCAAGGCACGCTCATAGCTCTGACAAGGCTTATCCACCAGTATCTAACAACTATATCTTCTTGTGAAAGGAATCCTAACTACCATTACATATGATCATACACACTGCAGTATAGCATTCTTTAACTGCGGTAACTCACCCACCGACAGCTAGATATGTCAGGCTTCCCTGAGCATAGCCAACAGCCACAGAGGAAAGGACAAGTACCGATCAAGAGTA
>NC_092237.1:64058713-64118713 GCF_036320965.1 Panulirus ornatus
GTGTATATATATATATATATATATATATATATATATATATATATATATATATATATATATATATATATATATATATATATATATATATATCTATATATATATATATATATATATACTCATCATCACTCCAAACCACTCCTCGCCACCCCACTCCACCAATCACCGCCCTTCATCACCCATCAACTCTCCTCATCACTTTTAACCACACTCTCATCACCTATCACCTCCCCTCATCAAACAGCATAATCCTTCACCCTCCTCCTAATCACCCATCACCTCATTCTCACCACCCATCAGCTCCTCCCACCATCACCACCCCCTTATCACCTATAACCACCCCTCACTATCCAACACTGTCCCATACCACCACCAATCACCATCCTTAACCACCCATAACCCCGTCTCACCACTCATCACTGCCCCTCACCCCTCCTTTGTCCTTCCCTTCACCGGTCCTCAGTGATGACTGCCTCCCACCTCCCCTCACTATGGTCATGACATCTCTTTACATTTCACAGCTTCCCTGTCCCCTCCATTGCCCTTTACTCATCACTCGCCCCATCCATCACTAATTCCTTTACCCTGCAAGCCACTCCGCTCCACTCCAGCCATCATTCCAGCCCCCGTCAATCATTGCCCAAACCCGCCCTTCACCACCTGCATCCACCCTTCACTGCCCATCGCTTCCCTGCCCCTTACCACACGGCCCCGTCCTGCCCCTTACCGCCTGATCCAGCTTGTTACAACTCAGGCGCCACCCCCCCCCCCCCTGCCCAGCCCCGCACCACAATGCCCCGCCTATCCCTTACCAACAGGCCCCACCCCTCACAGACTAGCCTTGCCCCGCCCCTTACCGACCGGTCCCACCCATCACAGCCCAGCCCCGCCCCACACTACCCCGTCCCGCACTGCCCCGCCCCTCACCACCTTGCCTTCTAATGAACAATAAGGTCCCCGTGTGGGTTATTCATCACAAGACTGGCAGCGAGGCTTAGCCCGGCCACACTGTTAACTATGCAACTCTGCCCGCACGCTACCTCCTCCCCCGCTTTCTGTCTCTGTCTGTCTATCTGTCTGTCTGTCTGTCTGTCTCTCTCTCTCTCTCTCTCTCTCTCTCTCTCTCTCTCTCTCTCTCTCTCTCTCTCTCTCTCTCTCTTTTGTCTCTTCAAACATATATGTTCCAGTCTTATGCTTTCTAACTATACGCTTTCTTGTCTCTTCTCATCCTTACCCTTCCCTCAATCCGTCCTCTCTCTCCGTTCCTCTCTCAAAGTCCTCTTCCATTCTTCCTCTTCCCGCCCTCTCTCTCTCTCTCTCTCTCTCTCTCTCTCTCTCTCTCTCTCTCTCTCTCTCTCTCTCTCTCTCGCTCTCCCTATTCACCGTCTCGTGCCCTCCTAGCCCCAGGCGGGTGCTGGGCAGCTGGTAATCAGGAGGCCTGACAGATGGATCCCGGGTCATATGCCTTCCCCGTGATGGCTCCTGCACCATCACTTCCTAAATCCTCCCTGAAAAATGATTTGTTGCACGCACTTTGTCAGCTTGATGAAGGAGCAGCCATTGAAAATTTCCCAAATCTCTTTTACCAGACGACCTAACCCCACCCTACCCGAGACTATCCCCAGAATGATTAAGTAAATGATTTACACACACACACACACACACACACACACACACACTCTCTCTCTCTCTCTCTCTCTCTCTCTCTCTCTCTCTCTCTCTCTCTCTCTCTCTCTCTCTCTCTCTCTCTCTGTAGCCTAAGCCACGTGCCTAGTTATAAGTCAGCCCCAAGGGGAGTATGAATGCTTGGCTCGGATGAGAATAATAAAAAGTAAGATAGAAGAGGAGAGAAAGAGGGGGAAGATACGGAAACAAAATGAGATCGGCAAAAGAGAATGAATATAGAGAGGAAAAAACCTTAAAATAATGATGATGAAAATGAAGGCAGTCAAAATATAATACGGGGAAGGTTAAGACAGAGGAGTCACAGAAAGAAAGATGAAGAAGGACGAGATGGATAAGAAACGAAAGGAAGAAAGGTGGAGGAAAAGGAAGACGAAGTGATAATTACTTGTGTAATCATCACAAAGTTTTCAGAGTCGGGATCTGTATGGTGTGGGAGGCGGTCCCTTGACCATCGAGAACCTGCTATCAGTCCCCATGCCCGTTCCACCAAGTTCCACGTTATCATCAGGCCTATCGGGCTCCATGCCTGTCCCACCAGTCCCCACGTCCAACCCAGTAGTGACCGTGCCCGTCCCACCAAATCCCACACCTACGTGAGCCCAACCAGCTTTCTCGTCTGCACCAGACCCACTCTCGTTTCACGCCTGCCTAACTCCTTGCTCATTCAACCACAGGTCTGCTTTAACTGATCGTTCGATGAATTCTTAACGCTAATGTAATAAATGTCACCTGTCGTTAGCACTTTTATTTCCCGTAACACAGACCGACCACACAACGGAGGTGGACGGTGTATGGGACTCATATTTTGGGCTGCTGTTGTTGTGATTAATTCATACTACTCAATTATAGATTGTAGAGGTCGGGAGTAGACACTGGTGGAGGCGTTGGAGGAGAGCAAGGGTAAAAATTACCACATTTGCACTTGCCTTACGGGAACCACAGGTGTTGGTGGCCAGGAAAGAACACACACCCTGCTATCGTAATGTCTTCGATGGTGAGGTTGGCACGTTATGTGTGCAGTGCTTGTGGAGCCCCTGATACATTAGACAAGTGAAAAATGCTAATATTTTCGTTCTCATCTGTGCAACTACACCGTAATGGCAACGGAAAAAAGTGTAAAAGTTGTTCATGTTTAATGAGTTAATCGTTTACCGGTTTAGGTCAGATGGGTTCAAAGTGCCAAAGTGATATTGATACCAAAACCAGGAATGCTAGAAAACACAACCCGTAGAACTACTGCCCATTTCCTCCTAAAAGTCCCACGAAAACATTTTGAATTATAACTTTAGACCAAGAGGGCACCTTGAAACAACAACCTCTATCAACCAAATTAATACGGAGAGGTTTAAGCACCACCTCACCACTTGTGACTGCAGCAGTAAAAGATTGCTATTTCCAGAGAACAATGAACAAACTGTGCAATTATACAAAATGACATAAGCAAAGCCTTTGGCACAGTATGGACTAACGGTCTACAATATAGTCTACTACAACTATGGACGCCTGACACCACAAAAAGACTACTGAGTCATTTTCTAAACCAACCCACCGCAGAAATCAACTCTGCGGCGTCACCCAAAATTCCTCTACTAATTTCAGTACCCCAGGGCAGCGTCCAACTACCATCACTATTCATGATATGAACAGCTTACAATCCCCCACCAGCTGGTGCCATGAGCAGAGACATCCATGCTGATGACGCTCCGTAGATTTTTGTGTCGAACAACTTATTCCCAGAGCATACTTGTTTAGTACATTTAGAGGCAACCTGACGAAACAAATTAGTAAATGACTGGAAGATAAAGACAAACACAAACATGACTACCACAGAAACGCCTCGAAGAATAAACACCAACGACATAATCGCAGAAAATAGCAAGACAGCGCGCAAGAAGAGTTACAATATTCTAGGTAATACATTGACATCAAGATATTTGATTATAGATCACAATAATAAGAGATCTTCAAGAGAAAAAGCGGTCATAAGCAATCTGTATAGATTCTGGCAGCTTCCAAGGAACCAAGAATTATTCTTAGTATAAACCACCTCACGTACTCCAATGTTTCCAGTCTCCAAATCACACATGCTGAACTAAAGAGGATACAAAACAAGGATCTATGATTCTTCATAAAAGATAATTACCCCTATACTGAACACACCGTAGAAGAGTAAAGATTAAACCTGTCGGCTCATAACTAAGAAAGTGTGGTAGACTTGAAGACAATGATGATAGAAATTACACACAAATCTGAGATCTCGACAATAGGAAAAACTTGGGAATACCATTAGTCCCCTCGAAGCCTCAAAGCACCCTAGAGTCAACGGTCATTCATCGAAATTCACAATGAACAATGTTTAGCTTAGCTCACTGAATCTTCCAAATACCAAAGATACATATGAATACATACAAACACCCAGAGTTCCGGGGGTAAACAATAAGGTACCAAAAACACGTCTCCAGAGAATCACTCACAAACATCAAAAAACATTGTCATACACCAGTATTAATCTTCTTCAGTATTTCAAACGACCCCTTCCCCTGTCCTACCTCTTCTTCCTCTCCTCTGATCAGCCTATTAAAGAAAAAAGTGTTGATGCAGCACAGTGTGCGCGTCGCAGTCTGGCAGCGTCACCTGAGTGATGTCGTCAAGGATGGAGAACTGGTCCAGCCATATGGATGAATTCCTTTGGTGTCTTTGAGCTTTGCTTGGCCCTTGGAGAGCTGGCAGAGGGGTAGAGGAGATAGAGAGCTTGTAGGGTAAGGTAAAAAGAACAGGCGGGAGAAAGGGTGAAATGGGAGGGTGAAAGGGGTAGATGCAAGGGAATCTATGAAGTGAGGGTGAGGCAGGGAGGTGAAGTAGGAAAGGTGACGGTGAGGCAGGGAGGTGAGAAGGGAAGGGTATAGTATGCGTGAGGATGGTGAAGATGATGGGGCTGTTACAGTATGACCCAAACTTTAGTATTCAAATCTCTCACAAACTAGCGCGAGAATGTCGTCAGAATGGGGCTTCTCCCTCTATACCTGCCACAGGTTCCCAGCATTGTTTAAGAGCTACAGCTTTTACAACAGTGGGAAACATTTACAGTACAGTTACATTTACAACATTAGTTACATCTGCTACGGTATATATACATCAACTTCACTACAGCTATGTCAACTACAATTCGGCAACAGCTACCGCAGCACAGCTGCAATTAGCACAGTTTAGTTATATCATTTAAAGTACAGTTACACTCACTACAATGCAGAAATATACGTTACAGTCACACCGACTACATCATTATCATATTTACTACTTTACACTACACTGTAGTTATACTACAGCTACATTCACTATATTACAGTTACTTCTTTTTTAGTGTTGCCACGTCTGCTACAGCAAAGGTACATTTACAATTATAACATTTCGTTCAGTACAACGAAATCAGCCACAACATGGATACATCTGCTACAGTAGTTATGCCTCCTACAGTACAGCACATATACTGCATCACATATACGTCTATTACATTGCAGCCAGATTTACGCAGTCACATCTACTACAACATAGGTACAGCTTTTACATTAGTTACATCTACTACAACACAGTCAGATCCACTACAATACACTGGTTTTCACTGTAAACCAAGAGATACTCAGAGTAAAACTTTAGATAGTGCTGCTAACTTCCAGTTCCCTTTTTCCTTGCTCCATATTCATTCCGAAAGTTCCATCGTTCATAACATCCAATGATCCAGAAGGAGAAAAAGTGAGAGAACCTTCAAATTCCAGTAAATATAAAAGTTATACTGGGTTCTCTCTCGAGGGAGAGTTTCCTCACAATGTACAGGTTTGTCAAAGAAGATAGTGCCCCTTTCCTAGGTCTTTCCTCACCAATAAGATGGTACAAGTAGTACAAAATCTTTTCACTGAGAACTTGCGTTGAGGATGATAAGCTGAGCAGAACCTTATGATGAGGAGGGCAATCTGTGCAGGAGCTTATGATGGGGTGGTAATCTGTGCAGGAGCTTGTGTTGGTGAGGACAAGCAGTGCAGGAGCGTATGATGTGGAGGACAAGCTGTGCAGGAGCTCATGATGGTGAAGACAAGCTGTACAGGAGTTTATGATGGGGAGGGCAAGCTGTACAGGAGCTTGTGATGGGGAGGACAAGCTGTGCAGGAGCTTATGAAGGAGAAGACAAGCTGTGCAGGAACTTGTGATGGGGAGGACAAGCTGTGCAGGAGCTTGTGATGAGGAGGGCAAGTTGTGCAGGACCTTATGAGGTCGAGGACAAGCTGTGCAGGATCTTATGATGGAAAGGGCAAGCTGTGTAGGAGCTTGCGATGAGGCGAGTGTTCAAACTACAGATAAAGAAGTTTGCTGAGTATACCTGGTATGCTGAATGGGAGGGTATTGATTGGGAGGGTGAAAGTATGCACAGAGCAACAGACTGGGGAGGAACAGTGGTTTCAGAAGTGCTAAAGGATGTGTGGATCAGGTGCTTGCTTTAGAAAATGTGCGATGAATATTTACAAAAACAAATGGATTTGCATGTGGCATTTATGATCTGGAAAAGGTGTATGGTAGAGTTAATAGAGGATTTATAGGTCTTAAGAATATCAGGTGTGGGTGGAAAGTTACTAGAAGTGGTTAGAAGTTTTTATCAAGGAAGTAAGGTTTATCTACGAGTAGGAAGAGAGGAGAGTGAATGGTTCCAGATGAAGGATGGTCTGCGGCAGGATGTGTAATGTCACCACGGTTGTTTGATTTGTTTATAAATGGGGTGCTGAGGGAGGTAAATGCAAGGGTCTTGGAGAGAGGGGAGAGTTTGCCGTCTGTGGGGGATGAGGGGGGCCTGGAAAACGAGTCAGTTGTTGTTTGCTGATGATACAGCAATGGTGGCAGATTCGCGTGAGAAACTGCAGAAATTGGTGACTGAGTTTGGGAGAGTGTGTGAAAGGAGGAAGTTGAGAGTAAATGTGAATAAGAGCAAGGTTATTAGGTTTAGCATGGTTTGGAGGAAGTGAAGTGTTTTAGATATTTGGGAGTGGATATGACAGCGAATGGAACCATGCAAACGGAAGTGAACCATGGGATAGGTGAGGGGGCTAAGGTTCTGAGTGCGATGAAGAATATGTGGAAGGAGAAAATGTTATCTGGGAGGGAGAAAATGGGTATGTTTGAAGGAATAGTAGTCTCTACTATACCATATGGATGCGAGACATTAGCTATAGATAGGGTGGAGAAGGGTGGATGTATTGGAAATGAAACGTTTGGAGATAGTATGTAGTGTGAAGTGGTTTGATCAAGTAAGTAATGAAAGAGTAAGAGAGATGTGTGGTAATAAAAAGAGTGTGGTTGAGAGAGCAGAAGAGGGTGTGTTGAAATAGTCTGGACGTATGGAGAGAATGAGTGAGGAAACGTTGATCACGTCATTCTATAACAATCTTAAGGAATTATGATAACTAACATTCACTGTGGTCCTCTTTGAATCTTTATCAGAATCTTTTTTTCCATCAAGGTTGTTGTTCAGGAAAAATGAAAGATATTAAAGTAATTTCTTAAAGGTCGTGAATTCATATGTATACAAAGGACTTCATACAAAATAAGATTAGATATAATTTTCTCAGTATACGAGTGAACCCCAGAGTCTTGCAATCTTCATACACACTTACCCTGAAGCAATTTCTAAAAACGAGCTCGGGATATTTTTTCTTGGAATATTTCGCACGATTTAAAGGCGTCTTTCTGAACATTTAAAGGCCATGAAATGTGAGTAATACGACATGACACTATAATCCATACCTACACAGAAACTGCATAAAAACGTCCTTTCTTGTCACAAATATATATATATATATATATATATATATATATATATATATATATATATATATATATATATATATATATATATTCATTTATTTTCATTTTGCTTTGTCGCTGTCTCCCGCGTTAGCAAGGTAGCGCAAGGAAACAGACGAAAGAATGGCCAAACCCGCCCACATGCACATGTATATACATACACGTCCACACACGCAAATATACATACCTATACATCTCAATGTACACATATATATACACACACAGACATATACATATATACACATGTACATAATTTATACTGTCTGCCTTTATTTGTTCCCATCGCCACCTCGCCACACATGGAATAACAACCCCCTTCCCCCTCATGTGTGCGAGGTAGCGCTAGGAAAAGACACCAAAGGCCCCATTCGTTCACACTCAGTCTCTAGCTGTCATGTAATAATGCAGCGAAACCATAGCTCCCTTTCCACATCCAGGCCCCACAGAACTTTCCATGGTTTACCCCAGACGCTTCACATGCCCTGGTTCAATCCATTGACAGCACGTCGACCCCGGTATACCACATCGTTCCAATTCGCTCTATTCCTTGCAAGCCTTTCACCCTCCTGCATGTTCAGGCCCCGATCACTCAAAATCTTTTTCACTCCATCTTTCCACCTAAAATTTGGTCTCCCACTTCTCCTCGTTCCCTCCACCTCCGACACATTTATCCTCTTGGTCAATCTTTCCTCACTCATTTTCTCCATGTGACCAAACCATTTCAAAACCCCCTCTTCTGCTCTCTCAACCACACTCTTTTTATTTCCACACATCTCTCTTACCCTTACATTACTTACTCGATCAAACCACCTCACACCACATATTGTCCTCAAACATCTCATTTCCAGCACATCCACCCTCCTGCGCACAACTCTATCCATAGCCCATGCCTCGCAACCATACAACATTGTTGGAACCACTGTTCCTTCAAACATACCCATTTTTGCTTTCCGAGATAATGTTCTCGACTTCCACACATTCTTCAAGGCTCCCAGAATTTTCGCCCCCTCCCCCACCCTATGATTCACTTCCGCTTCCATGGTTCCATCCGCTGCCAGATTCACTCCCAGATATCTAAAACACTTTACTTCCTCCAGTTTTTCTCCATTCAAACTTACCTCCCAATTGACTTGACCCTCAACCCTACTGTACCAGGGAACTATGATGATAGTGACGAGGGAACTATGATGATAGTGACGAGGGAACTATGATGATAGTGACGAGGGAACTATGATGATAGTGACGAGGGAACTATGATGATAGTGACGAGGGAACTATGATGATAGTGACGAGGGAACTATGATGATAGTGACGAGGGAACTATGATGATAGTGACGAGGGAACTATGATGATAGTGACGAGGGAACTATGACGATAGTGACGAGGGAACTATAATGATAGTGACGAGGGAACTATGATGATAGTGACGAGGGAACTATGATGATAATGATGAATTCCTGTTGATGCTGGAGAGGATGACGATTATAGAGATGATGACGAGGATGTTTAGGGTACTTTGATGACGACAAGTTGATCAGAAGTAGTGATGATAATGTTGGCATGATTAATGTGTTTCCAAAGGTACAAATAACGAGGAAAATGAAGAAATACTTTATCAAAGAAAAGTATCAGATATAATTCAGTATAAAATTGTAAAGAATAAACGGAACCAGGAAGGAGAGAAGGACGAATTGATTAGTTAACGACCGAAATTTAGACCATATGAACAGAAGATCACTGACCTCAGGGCAGACAGGAAGAAAAACAAGTGCCAAAAGAAAATCTTGATTTAAGATTGTGGGAATATTCTCCTCTGGCAGCATCTTCACGTCTCCCATTTTGTGTGTGTTTCCTCCCAGCATTACTAGACGACTCCGCATCCATTGTGAAATAATATAATAAACTCCCTGATCTGTTACCATACATTTGTCTGGATGGTACGAAGGTGAGACAAGATGGGTTACTGACAACGAGAGACACTGATAGGTTAGTGCGATCCAGAAAAATTTCCAGTTTGATTTCAAAGGAGAAACGAAAATACACCCCAATCAATTTTCTTTTTTCGAATAGACAAAGAAAATCTGCAGAAGGGTTAAACAAACTTCAGGCTTCAGGTTTCCAATCAGCAGAAGTCATGGTTTTCCACAAGGCAGTTGTTTGGCTGCAAGACTGATGCCGCTTTGGAACGTGGAAATGTTTCCATAAACCCAAACTGCAGAATGGTATCAAGGCCCGAGTGTAACTGCTGAAGTGTTCACTAATGTCGGCACATTCCGTCAGGTTCATTGTACTTTAATGGTCTTCCTTCAGAATGAACAGAACGTTTGACACAGCTGTTCACGAAAGCTCAAAGTTCATAAGAGAAGTAAAATAAGTTTTCGAAACGCGTTACACGAAGCTACTCATCAATGCGAATGTACCATGTACTGCAAGCGCTAGCAAGTGTTCACGTAGTTTACTTCCGAGTGCGACACCAAATTTAGAACACCTCTGGATGACCTGAATGTAACGCATTTGGACGGAGTGAACGAAATGTTATGAAGCAGGATTCATGTGGCATGGAACCCTTTGACTGTTGAGTCGGCAGCCAGCGGTGAGCGACGCGATGGATTGATTAGTTCCTTTGTGGTCACGAAAATACAGATATAGTTTGTTATTTAAGAGCTACGAAGGCGTTAGTCTGGCTGAGGAATAGGAGTATGAGGAAATACAGGGATATGATGAAATGGTCGGAGGCCAATATTTAGAAAATGAGAAAATGAAAATAATCCAGGCAAACATTAAAAAGGCAATGTAGAAAGAAACAATGCAAATGAACGATACTGAGAACAAACATTAGTGGCATGACTCCCTCTTCCCCCTTAATGACTAACTGTATTTGCAGGCAATAAGGAAGGAAGATAACTGCACACCTTGACAGATTTCCAGAGGAAGGGAAAGATAATGCAATCGTGGCACGCTAACAGAAAAATGGTTAGCCTTTCTTGACAATACATACGTGAACTCAGTGCAGAGCAAGCATGGATCATATAGTTTCTCCATTTGTACTCTGTGTCAATTAATCCAGTATCTACACAAGCGCAAATTCCATCCAAGTATTTGCAGCATAACTCAGTAACCCTGACCTGGGTCCGTGGTGACCATGTCGTTCTGGAACGAATAAGAGGTTTCGCGACCGTATCTGTAATTGATAGATATTTAATCAATTTTTTTTCTTTTTTAGAATTATATTTGCTGCCGCTTTAAATCTTTTCATCATCACCGGTGCACTCGTAGGCTCGACCCAACAGAGAAACAACTTAAGAAATACTTCTCACTTTAGTGTCTGACGTTTCTCAATGCACTGATGAAAGTGTAATGGACAAAGACAAACATGAAAACAAATAAATCAGTAAGTATGCTGAGTAGAGCGTGTTTTGTATCAACCTCTTCTGCAGGCGTTAGGTCTCCTCATCTCCTCATCTAGTAAAGTTTTCATCACCTCATCTACAGATGTAGGTTCTCTTCACCTCACTTAAGAGTTAGGTCTCAACACAAACCTCATCTACAGGCACTGGATCACCTCATCACCCTTCACCTGCAGGTGTTTGGTTTCCTTATTACATTGTTAAGTTATTCTAATGCTTCAGTGCGCAAAATTTTGATTCTACTGAATATTTCTCGTTAATTCTATCGTCTGGACATGAACTTCACCTTCTCGGCTTCCTTCTTGCGAAGGCTTACATAACTTCACCAGTCCTGAGACAATTACATTCTTTATGTTTCAAACTAAAGCAGACAAAGGCGGTGACTTTTCATAAATTGTGAAAACGACTGCGCTGGCAAGAGTTACGGCTGTAAGAATAAAGTGTCACAGATATTGTTATCAACACCCAGTCTAACATTTTCTTTATGCACATCATCAGTCACACTGCTCTGAAAATTGAGATGAAGTTTCGTATTCATTCTCATCTATGACTTCGTTATGTCCAGCTCAGAAATGCACGTGATTTTCTGCGTGAATCTGAATTTGTTCTTTAAAACTTTATAACAAAAACAAATATTCTCTGTAAAGCCTGTGTACCATTACTGCTCACAACAAACTCGTGTTCTCCGACGGTTGACTCACCCAAGTGTGGAGGTACAAGTTACTGGCCACAAGTATAACTCCGCCACAGACCTGGTGTCCAGAGAGTTATGTCATTCACTGGAGGTTTTTGGTGTAGTTTACCTTTGCCACGAAGGAAAGAGAAATACATCGAATGCCAAACACATCTAGTGGACTTTCAGCAGAAGAGGGCGATGAAGTGCATAAGGGCATAAGATGATGGAATGACCGTCATACCTAGATCGGTATCGGCAATGAAAAACTTTCAGAGCTGAGCTGTCGAAATGCTTAATATTTCCCAGTATCTACCGGTTCCAGAGAAGAAATGAACTAGACGGTCTGAAGTGTCCATGTGACACTCATGCAAACTCTCGTGTCTGTCATACCTGGTCCCAGCACTAGTCGCGCTACCAGTCTTTATCTCCAGTTCCGGATGGTCAACAACAGGTCAGTGTCAGATGACTATAATGGCGTAGCGATATGAGATTTGCCCTGTTTGGAAGCGTTAAATATCTCATGCAGCGAAAATTTCAGTATTAAGTTCATCGCCCCACATAGTTAGTCCAATGTGACGGCGCTCAAAACGAATCCATTGACAATACTGAATCGTACAGAGCATCAGTAATGTTTTCCATTTACACTCGTATCTAGGACGTCCTCATTCTGCATTTTTTATACAAAGAAAAACTACTTTGGTAGGGCATGTGATGAATTTGTATACATGTAGGAAGAATTAACCGCAGAGACGAGATAAACACGACGACGAGAGTTTGAACCCCGTCCTGTTTGTGTGGCTCTCTGTGAGTGATCTACCTAGAACAGAGGCCATGGAATATTTCAGGTAGAGTGCCATACCTCACATTACAATGTTACCTGTATTGATTGTGATCTTGCTCAATAATGAAGGGTTATCAAGGCATCACGGCAAAATCCAAAAGAAAAAATTCAACATTTTTTGAATTATGAAAAAGAAAATCAATACTTTAACAACAATTACCAGGTGGCTGATGAAGGCTGGAAGGTCGAGCTGCTCATGCTGCTGCTGCCATGTCCATGATACATCAGCTGTTGCACCCAGAACAGTACAAGATTAAGCATGTTCTCATGCTGACTAAACCCGTGGAGTTGACTGCCACAGCCAAACTGTAACACTGAAGCGTCAACAGCAATATTGCATGAAACCAAACGTGCATAGAATATTTTTTCTTTAATGAGTAGCTTGTGATACAATAATCACTATTGGGTTAGTTGCTATAATTTATAGGAGGGAAGAGAAGACAAAGAAGATGTAGGAGGATCTGAGAGAGAGAGAGAGAGAGAGAGAGAGAGAGAGAGAGAGAGAGAGAGAGAGAGAGAGAGAGAGAGAGAGAGAGAGAGAGAGAGAGAGAGAGGACTCTCGGGGAAAATTAAGATATAAAAGACTGTATCATTAGGGTGATCTAGATCTACATATTCAGATGGAAGTTGCGACTGAGGCTGGAGGTATTGATCTGTTGCCGGCCAGTGAATGGCCAGGCAGGCCTCACGGTGATCAATTACTGGTCCACCGGATGCTAACGTCCAGTAGAGAACCAACTGAACAATCGATATATGAAATTAACTAAAGTATTGATTTAAAGACCAATAACTGAGATAACTGTATAGTTTGCGTGCTGTATGTAATCTTATCTACAACAAAAGTGAAAAGGTCACGTCGAGGTGATGTGGCCCTAACTTGAGGACTTGCAACACTGGCGGTCACTCGTCAGCTAGAGCCGACCAGATGAAGACACTGGCTGGAGCTACTGATAAATCCAAACAATAACTGCTGATGAATCTGTAGAGAGGCCTCCACCCACCCCCGCAGTGCATTATCACGTACAGGATTCCGAATTCGACTTCCGACTTGTAGTTGCCAATATTCTTCTGACTAAAAACAATTATATCCCTTAACTCATCCTCAAGAGAAAGACTAGAATTTGTGTGTTGATAGAACACATTATCTCTGCATGCAAACTTTTTCAAAAACATAGCTAAATTTTCCATCACTTTTACTGGAAAAAGTTATCTTAGAAAATTTCGACTAGCATTTGGCAACGATTTTCCCGTGTGACCGAGCGCCCGCCCGTCAGCCTCGCGGCTCCGAGCCGCGCCAGTACCGCTCAGGCAACTGTCTGGTAAACAAGTGTGATAGTTTCTCCTCAATGCAGAGGTATCGCTCTGTCTTGAAACTTCATCCCTGGATGACACATATATTCGAGAAACCTTAAGAATTACCCTAACACAACGCACCAAAGTGAGAATATACTGGATTCGTTAAAAAAGTGCAAATTATGGACATGAGTAGAACAGCATAGATTACAGATGGCTAAGTAAAGCGATACTGTGCATAGTCAGTACTCAAAGTGATATGGTACACTAAAACAAAATACAATTCTAGAATAAGTGTGCTTAATAATGAATGGAAATCTCCAGCGCGTGATCGTGCGAGCCTCTATGGTGTGCTGGAGTGCTCGGTAATCCAAGGTGAAAGCTGGACTTGTGAGATACTGCCGAGTGGTGGTTCTTTGACCAAGAGGACTTCCGGTGCAGTAACAAAACGGAAGTTGGGCAAAAAGTAACTCAGCACCGGTTATTGTGAACAAATGTTATTGGTGCAGTTATGTGTAAAGTGCAGATTATTTACTGTGCCGACATCTGTAAGGATTTTCTTTACGACTTTTGACTAAATTAACCTCATTTGTCACATGAACTCCGAGAAATACTGAGGAGTGATGGCTATAATGAGCGTTAAGTTGGATGTGCAGCATATATTCCGTTGTTAGAAACTATCTGACGAACTCTGAACTGGCTCACAATAATCATCGAGTGCACAAAGGGAATAAGTTATTACAAGCACAGGGGCCTGCAGTTCGGAGTCCTGCTACTTCAGCAGCTGTAACAAAAACCAGCCGAACCTCCAGACGCTGGCCTCGCGGAACTGTACCAATACGTATTTGAATCTTCCCTTGTGAGAACCAAAAGCTACTTTTCCTCCTACTAAAGGTTACACATTTCCCTTGTTTTAATAGAACCACAGTGGCCGTGAGTGAGTGTTGCTCCTACGACCTTTCTTCTTAGTCTATACTGAATATATCAAAAAAACAAAAACAGAGCCTCCATCTCGCGGAAGGGCTCGTCAAAGAGGCAGTTATTGTTTTTTGTTATTCGCAGAGGCTGCTGACTCGTACACCCGCCGACTATTGGTCAGAGTCGACGCTTCTGCTCGTGTGATCTCTTGGTGAAATTCACGATAACCTTACAGTACTGTTCAGTGTGTAGTTTCATCCACTTCAGCTTGTATTACTAGGTTTGTGTATATGTAGACGGACTGTGCGAACATGACAAGTAGTATGTTCCCTGTGCAGTGAACACAGTGATGCCGGATTTTCGCTCCACCTGACGGAGAGCCAGAGCGTGATGGCGTCCGTGTGGTGGAATGGGGGAGTTCTGGTGTTGGCGATGATGGTGATGAGGGTAGTTACAGCCTCCACTTGTCCCTCTGTTTGTACTTGTAGATGGAAAAATGGCAAGCAAGCTGTGGAATGCAGGAACCAGGGACTCGCCAGCGTGCCTGCCGGGATTCACTCCGACACACAGGTCCTGGACCTGACTGGTAACAACCTCCAGACTCTGTCCAGACACGCCTTTAAAAGGGCAGGCCTCATCAACCTACAGAAGGTCTACCTAAGAGACTGTAAGATTGGCCAAGTCGACCCAACTGCCTTCTCGGAGCTGACCAATCTGGTAGAATTAGACTTGAGCGAGAATCTGCTAACGGAGGTCCCTTCTTTAGCTTTTTCCCACATCCAAGCCCTGAGGGATTTAAATCTCAGGGGAAACAGACTACGAAAAATCCGTAGTGATAGCTTCGCCCACACTCCATCCTTGGTGCGCCTCGACCTTGGCTATGCGGGTATCAAAAGTGTAGCATCAGCAGCTTTTCAGCCTTTGTCACTCTTGGAAAAGATTGAATTGCAAGGAAATTATCTTTCCGAGCTTCCGCTGGCAGCTGTAAAAAGTCTGGACCGAGTGCACGATCTGGAAGTTCACGAGAATCCTTGGATGTGTGACTGCCGTGCGCTTCCGCTCTGGCGACTGCTGGAAGTGAGAGGCGTTCCCCACCCAGTGTCTCCTTCATGCACTGCCCCCCGCAGAGTTAAAGGGAACACCTTCCACATGTTGACGGAGGAAGACTTTGCTTGTCCTCCCCAGATCCTACCAGTGGGCCGCATGGTGGAGGGTGTGGCAGGGGAAAATGCAACGATCGCTTGTCCTGTAGGAGGACAGCCCCCTCCTCAGGTAATGTGGTACAAGGGAGAAGCACCTGTGGTGAATGGTTCTATTGTAGGACTGGGGCCACAACGGCTCTACGTCATTACAGAAAGCAACAAGAACTTGGTGAGCCGCTTGGTGATCACGGGAGCACAAGAGACTGATTCAGGTACATTGCGCTGTGTTGCAATAAATTCCGCAGGATCGGCTACAGCTAACTTCACTCTGGCCGTAACCATGAGAGCAGCGGCACAAACTAAGCTTGATTCGGGTCACATTGCTGGGATATCTGTGGGACTAGTGGTTCTAGCCCTCATTGTGTTGGTGGTAGGATTCTTGGTTCTGGCTCGTGCTCGTTCCCACTCCTCGCCAACACCCGTTAAGAACTCTCCCAGTACACCTCCGTCGGACGAAGCCTCCCCTATCGAGCCTAACCCCGTGCAGAAACCCCCGCGACTCACCGACCTGAACGGATCTCCGGTTGCGTACGGATCATCCACGCTCGGTAACCCAGACGTGATCAGCGAAGCGGAGCGGGCCGTGCGAGCCGTCAACGGTCATCTTCCCAACGGCTCCATCCAGGGCGTGAGTGAGGGCGGTGACTACACACGTATGGAAGGAGACTCCCTCTACCCCAGCGGGTTGTGGCCTGAAGATACCACACCCCAGGAATCTTTGGACAATAATGATCCTTCTAACGTCATCCACGAACACTTCAATCCTGGCTACATGGTCAACGATCTTGGCTACGGTGGCTATGGCCCGTTACACTCCACACCTTACCGCCCCGGGTATGACTTGCAGGAAGAATTTGATCCGCAGACCTACGGTTATCCTGCTGACTATGGGCTTCCTATTCCCGAGGCGGGGGAGGGGCGTGAACTTCGAGGAGATCCTAGAAGAAAAGACTGGAGCATGACTGATGTTCGCGGGTCACAGGATGATGGGGATTCCAGAGTCGATACCCACACCTCTAGACAGGACACATATGCATCACAGCAGGATGTGTATAGTTCCCGCCAAGATATGAAAGACGCCAGACAGGACCTGTATGGCGTCACCACTGGCCGGCCACCCGTCTACGGATACCCAGAGGAGGTGTTTGCTTCCCGTGATGACGTGCCAGAAGGTGCTGAAAGTCCACAGTGTCCAGCGGGTCCCCTAGGTGAACGGCCGTGGGTTCCAGGGTCACAGGCGCCATCCCTGGCTCGTGGGGGCGTAGCCGTCTTGCCGCCTCTCCCCAACGGCATTGCCAACCGCATCAAGGCCCGCGACTCTCCTGACGAAGGGTACCAAGAAGGCACAGAGGTGTAGCGGGGTCGCAGGGTCCGTCAAAGCGGCGGTCCCTGCTTCCTCACACCCACACGCTCCCCACGCTTCTCGTTCCCTGCTTCTCCCCACCCATCACCTCATGTCTCCTACACGTCTCGACCATCCCCTGAAAGCCACCACAGTGACCTGACGCCGTGACCTGATATGTGATGGGAGTGTCGTGACATTTTTGGTCATGACGTGTCCAGAGTTACGTGACGAGTTGCCGTGCGAGGAAGGGGTGACGTAAATAGCTTAAAAGTGTGGCTTAAGTTGCAAGGGTGGAATGTGACGGCGTGGTTTGCATTGTACTGAATCTTTGTAACTAAAACTGGTAAATTGTTAACTAATGGCCGTGATTTTTTTTTTTTTTTTTTTTTTTTGTGACGGCAGTCATTGGCAAGGCGTGTCTAATCCTAGTAGAAGCTACAACTAGTCTCAAGATGGAGTATTCTCGATCACCACAGGATCTGAATGTAAATTAAAGTGTGGCCCCACCGTAGATCCTTCGTGACGATCTTGTGGTGGGCATGTACAGAGCCGAGCCACCGTGTATGTATGGTACACAAGGTATTATTATTATTATTATTATTATTAATCATTATTATTATTATTATTAATCATTATTGATATTATTATTATTTTGACGTTATACAAGGCGTAACACCAAATCCTAGAGTGTTGTACGCCTTCTGCTGGTGTTGGACAGCCCCAGCGAAAGGTCTTGTCATGTAATTATTGTACAGGTGTACAGTATTGTATTTCTGTGTACAGGTGTACAGTATGTAGTCCTGTGTACAGGTGTACAGTATGTTGTGACTCCATGCACATGCGTACAGCCTGTAGTTGTCCTGTGTATAGGTATACAGTTTTGTAACCCTATGTGCAGGTATATTATTAGTTGTAGGTCTGTGTACAGGTGTATAGATGTGCAGTCCTGTCGAGAACTTATTGTCCTGTGCATAGATGTACAATCTGCTACAATGCCGTACCATGTACAGTTGTAGAGTCATGTCCTGTATACAGATGTTCAGCGTGTTGTAGTTCTGCTGCAGGTGTACAGTCTTGTAGTCCTGTGTGCAGATGAAGTCAACTGCAGTTCTTTGTACAGGTGTGCGTACTGTCCTCCTGTGTGCAGGTGTATAGTTTACTGTAGTCCTGTGTGCAGGTGTACAGCCAATTGTAGCCCCTGTGTACAGGTGTACAGTCTGTTGTAGCCCGTTAAGTTGATGGGGGTTATTGCCAGACTCCGCCAGCCAGTCTTGATAATAATTGTATCGTGCGTGAGGCAGCAGTGTAATCGATGTTGTCTGTTTTTCGATCCTATCAGATATACAAATTTATAATGGCGATTGTGCAGGTCGCCGACAAAACGCTATTCTGAGTATAAATGTAATATAAATGTTGATTATGAAACTCAGAGCAGACTATGAATAATGTGTTTTTTAAACGTTTAAAAGACTATACCACTCGCTTTGTTATTTCTTTACAAACTCCACCGAGCGCAAACTTAAAATAATTCCAGTGATGACCCAAGGGGCATTTTAACTTACTTCATAGACAGCATGACTAATGTTAACCATTGCCAACTATAGTGATAAGTTAAAGTGATCCTTAAATTCTCACTAAACAATGCGTCGAGGTTTGAGTGGATCATCTTATGCTGCAGTACTGTTCCCATTATCACACCAGCCTCCCCTAACATGCAGGCTCTGGTTATCCGGTCCATAGCAGCGATGACTTGGTTAACCAGGGCCTCCGTGGTCAAGAACCTGGTAAATACCAATCTTCCTTACCCAGGACTCGATCAGCCTGTGTCCTGCCAGTATCTTTGTAGCCAAAAAAATTTTAAGATTTGGTTCATCAATATCTGGGTGTCAGGACTGTCAACAGTGTTCTACTAGATGTTCGTTACCTGGTGGAGCACCATCTCTAATGTCTAGGATTCTTAACCAGCATCAGTATTGTCTACAACTAATGTAACCCATCAAGATTATCCAGTACCTGGTGAATCAGCATCTTGATCATCTAGAAACTTTGTTATCGATCGTGGATCATATTTACTCATCCCTGGCCGGGGAGGAGGCAGCACAACATCACGTGCCAAATAACAACGTCCAGGGTAATCAAGATTACCAGTCCCGGAGCCTCGGTGTACCCTCGCTAATACCCAAAGTTACGTAAAGCTTTAATTACCTAACCGCCAATTATCCAGTTCACTTGTTAACATGAATATATATATATATATATATATATATATATATATATATATATATATATATATATATATATATATATATATATACGAATATCATTAGAATCCCTACCTATACCAAGCACTGTCTTGCATCCAGCAATATCCTGAGCCCTCTCTGAACTGAATGCGAGCATAAAAGTAGGACTAGATATATAAATATGAGCAGTGACAATGAATAGGAGTTACAGTCGTTATCCAAACACGTCTTTTCTGCTTATCAAACATAATTAGACACGATTGTGCATGTGTTGCGTTTATTGTTGGGGTTCACGGCAGAGCGCTCTATATTTGTCTCCACCTACCCCCAGACGTATGCTCATTACCCATACTCTCACTGGAATAATTTGTCTGTGTTTATCAAGACCAGAACTAAAAAGAAACTATTAACAGCTTAAGTTCGTTAAGCCAAAATCAGAGCCGGACCGGATCTCAAACATACATACACTTATAGAGAAACTTTTACTGGTTTTAATTGATATATATATATATATATATATATATATATATATATATATATATATATATATATATATATATATATATATCTTTCAAACTTCGCCATTTCCCGCGTTAGCAAGGTAGCGTTAAGAACAAAGGACTGGGCCTCTGAGGGAATATCCTCACCTGACCCCCTTCTCTGTTCCTTCTTTTGGAAAATAAAAAAAAAAAAGAGGGGAGGATTTCCAGCCCCCCGCTCCCTCCCCTTTTAGTCGCCTGCTACGACATGCAGGGAATACGTGGGAAGTATTCTTTCTCCCCTATCCCCAGGGATATATATATATATATATATATATATATATATATATATATATATATATATATATATATATTATTCATTATTGATTTATTATACTTAACCGCCGTCTCGCGCGTTAGCTAGGTAGCGCAAAGAAACAGACGAGGAATGGCCCTACCCACTTACATCCACATGGATATACATAAACGCCCACACACACACACATATACATGCACATATATTTCAACGTATACATACATATACATGCACAGACATATTCATATATACACACGTACATATCCATACTTGCTGCCTTCATCCATTTTCGTTGCCACCCCGTCACACACGAAAAAGTATCCCCCTCTCCTCCCCTCCAGCGAGGCAGCGCCAGGAAGACAAAAAAGGCCACGTTCGTTCACACTCAGTCTCTAGCTGTCATGTGTAATGCACCGAAAACACAGCTCCCTTTCCACATCCAGGCCCCACAGACCTTTCCATGGTTTAACCCAGACGCTTCACACGCCCTGGTTCAATCTATTGACAGCACGTCAACCCCGGTATACCACATCTTTCCAATTCACTCTATTCCTTGCACGCCTCTCACCCTCCTGTATGTTCAGGCCCCGATCGCTCAAAATCATTTTTCACAGCATCCTTCCATCTCCAATTTGGTCTCCTGCTTCTCCTTGATCCCTCCACCTCTGGCACATATATCATCTTTGTCAATCTTTCCTTACCCGTTCACTCCATGTGTCCATACTATTTCAACACACCCTCTTCTCTCTCAACCACACTCTTTTTATTACCACACATCTCTCTTACCCTTTCATTACTTATTCGATGAAACCAACTCACACCACATAATGTCCTCAAGCATTTCATTTGTAACATATCCACCCTCCTCTGCACAACCCTATCTATAGCCCATGCCTCGCTACCATATAACATTGTTGGAACCACTATTCCTTCAAACACACTCATTTTTGCTCTCCGAGATAACGTTCTCACTTTCCACACATTCTTCAACGCTCCCAGAACCTTCGCTCCCTCCCCCTCCCTGTGACTCACTTCCGCTTCCATGGTTCCATCCGCTGCTAAGTCCACTCCCAGATATCTAAAACACTTTACTTCCTCCAGTTTTTCTCCATTTAAACTTACCTCCCAATTAACTTGTTCCTCAACCTATCTGAACCTAATAACCTTGCTCTTATTCACATTTACTCTCAACTTTCTTCTTTCACGCACCTTACCAAACTCAGCTACCAACTTCTGCAGTTTCTCACTCGAATCAGCCACCAGCGCTGTATCATCAGTGAACAACACCTGACTCACTTCCCAAGTCCTATTATCCACAACACACTGCATACTTGCCCTTCTCTCCAAAACTCTTGCATTCACCTCCCAAACCACCCCATCTATAAACAAATTAAACATATATATAAACACACACACATATATATATATATATATATATATATATATATATATATATATATATATATATATATATATATCCCTTTGAGTAGGGGAGAAAGAATACTTCCCACGTGTTCCCTGCGTGTCGTAGAAGGCGATTAGAAGGGGAGGGAGCGGTGGGCTGGAAATCCTCCCCTCCAGCTTTTTACTTTTCTAAAAGAAGGAATAGAGAAGGGGGCCAAGTGAGGATATTCCCTATTAGGCTCAGTCCTAACATCAGCACACACCGTAAAGAGTCTCATGGAGCTTTAAGGTTGCGCTACACTCGGTAGCAGGGAGAAGATGGCCTTTGAAGCGAGTTTTTTGACGACACTGTGCCCTCTTTCATCAACTGACGATGATACGGATTTGTCAAAGGTGGCTGCACCTACTGTGTAACCTCAAGTAGGCAGAGTCCGGCAATGTCATATACGAAAGCGGTTTACACTTCATATTTTCCGTTGTGCGAGATACTGTGGCCAGAAACTGCAAAACGATTGTGAAGACAAGGATATCGTCTGATGCTATACTACAACAATCCGAAAACATGCTCGCTCGTCATGAACAACGATATGGTAGGTCGCTCTGGAAGTTTGAATCGTACCGATGTGGTATACGAGTACCGATGCAATATTGGGGACTGTCAACCTCACCGTACAAAGTACATTGGACGTACAACCTGCACCCTGAGCCAACACCTCTCGCTCCACTTACAAGAAGGTGGAATCAAACATCATCATGAGCAAAAGCATGGAACGAGACTAATGAGGAAGATTTTAGTGAATAACACCAAAATTATTACTAGTTGCAATGATGGAAGGAGACTACATATATTAGAAGCCATTCACATCAGAGGGAAAGCACATTTCATCATCATCCAAACAAACATGACCACCGCCATACAGCTCTTTGTTGGCCCACCAGTAGGACGGAGACGAATGAGACACGTCATTGACCCACCATAAGCTACCAAGTTCGCCTCTGCTAGGAGTCAGAAACACGGTCCAACGTTACGAAGGTCTGAGAGAATCAGAGGAGCCCAACCTGACCTCAGCACCACATCCGGACAATAATGGTCTCGCTTGGCCCTTCTTATATATATATATATATATATATATATATATATATATATATATATATATATATATATATATATATATGTCTGTATTGTGCAAGTATGATGTGACATGTTTCGTGGAAGGTCAACAGATGGCAGTTTGGTCACCAGTGCTCTGGGCGTTGCCAGGTCTGGAATGTATTTATGGCAGGATTACACAGCTACTGCTTTACCCCTCACACCTGAACATGACTGACTGGAGGTCACACATTATCAAAACGGACTTGGGTTAACGAAACCAACGTCTTTGAAAATGCTAGCAATACTTGCACTGAGATATGAACAATAAATTCACTATTGATTACTCTTGCGTATGTCACTGCCGTACGATAAAACTTTAATAGAAGCAGAGTAGCAGTAGTTAATAATGAGCATTGATAATGTTCCTTGAGGTGGGAGGCGGTGGATATGCAGCGGGAATATGTTTCTCTTTAAGTCTGAAGGTCGCGGAGGCGGTAGCGGAGCCGCCACCTCGCCATATCAACGCCAGGCAAGCGGGAGCTGCCATCTGACTGGCAGGAATATATCTAAAGTTTTTTCAGTAGTATTCTGAGCTAGGTAGAGGAAGTTATTACATGTGCTGTAATGTACGTATATTGTGTCAGAGATGATAACTTGCGAATCTCCAATAGTCTTAAATCTAAGAAAGAAAATTGCAGTGTTATGACGTTATTGTGTGTGTGTATGTGTGTGTGTGTGTGTGTGTGTGTGTATGTGAGACGGGACTAAAACAGCCATTGCCAGCATGAAATGGCAGCACACGCCCGAGGTGGGATACTGTAGCCGCTGCTTATGGGTAGCACTTAAAGCTCTGTTTATTTGGAACTGTTTCCACGCTTCCAAATTCCGGATTCAGAGTGGCCGTTGAATATTCATGGTGATTAAGTTGGGCGGTCGACGTGGGGAGGGCAGGAGCCGCCGGCACCCCTGCCCTCCACGCCAGTACCTCACATTTTCGGCAAGAATTTCTTAAATACTGTCACGATACCATTACTAAATTCCAGATCTCAACTCGCTGATTATGGTGACTGACTCTGAAAGAGCAAATAGGCTAAATGTTCTCTGATTGAAAACTAATTAATTTTCTGATTTGATACTGAATGCTAACTGCAACGTGTACAATGTTACCAGCAAGGAATGGGATTTAAATATAACTTTCATCTGAGTTCTAGACATAACAGTGAGCTTAGATGAGTACTCGTTCTAAAAGTGAACTGTGATGAGTGCTACTTTTAACAGTAAATGTGATAATCACTGGCAATAATAGTGAACTGTGATGAATATTAGCCATCCTTGGAAACCGACCACCTCTGACTATTTTGGTGAAGTGTGACTGGCTCGTCTTCTGTACTGTTTCTTACTCTATGCTACGGATTATTGTGTAGCGACCAGATGCATGGTACTGTGAGGCGCAAATGAAAGTGTTTATCGCTTAACGTTACCATCTTATGGTTAAGTCAAGATCAAAAGTTTCCTCTTAAACATACTTTTCAGTGATATGACAGAAATATAAACAGCTTTATCTTAACTACTTGCTAAGGAAACTCAGGAACTTCGCTAAGTGTGTGTTTTTGTAACATTTGCTGAAGTTTGGTGGAATATGCATTTGTAGGTGGGCGGGAAGCCGTGAAAGTTTGTAGGAGGTAAGTGGTGTTGGAGATGGGTGGCGAGTTATGTTAATGCTATAGTGGAATGAAATGATGATACTGTAGGAGATGGATGGAGGGTGATGATACTGTTGGAGATGGGTGTAGTGTATTGTGAGTGGTGGGTGGATCGTGATGCTGTTGTCGGGGGTTGATAGAGAGTGACGATACTATTGAAGACGAATGGAATTATTGGCACTGTTAAAGATAATTGTACGGTTAGATAAAGGTGGGGGCGATAGTATTGTTCGATTGGAGTGGGGGGGCGGTAGCATTATTGGTGGCAGACTGTTGGTTGGGTTAATGGTGACTGAGAATGATGATAGGGAGAGGAGGAACAAACAATGGTGATAGAAGAGAATGGAGAGTGATGATGGGAAGAGAGTGAAGATGAGGTTGGTGAAAAATGGCACTGTTAAAAGGCCTGTGATGGGGATGGAAGGCGGAGAAGAGTGGCGTTGAAGATGGTTGGAGAGAAGCTTTGGTTGATGATGAAGGTGAAGAGAGTGCGGTGGCTTTGCAGTGGACCGAGTTTAGCTAGTTAGTATAATTACCTTACTTACCACTCAACATGTTATGGAGTGGGCAAGACATTGTAGGATACACAATTTTGGGCGAGCATGTGGGCAGTTAAAAAGATAGGGTGAGGGTTCTATATGATCATTACGTTAACATATAAGTTAGTTGTTGAGTCCTCACATATATAAATGGACAATAGAGTGATTTACGAGTCAAATCGAAGTTGGGTTGAGGGTCGTGTGCATGTAGCATAGGGATACAAGTACGTAGCAACGCACAGGTGCAGCATGGAGTGCGTGTTCCTAGAGTGACGAGACAATGATAGCGTTGGAGACTGATGTAAATTGGTGATGTTGAAGAGTACAAAGGAGACTGGTGATGGTGTTGTAGGATGATGATATAAGGGTGTAGTGTTCGAGGTGAGAAGAGAGTGGCTGTGCTGGAGATGAAAGGAGTGTAATGGCATTGGAGGTAAATGAAGGAGAGCAATGTTGGAGACAACCTTCGGTCACCACTAGGGACAGTATCAGTCAGCAACACGTTCACCGGCAACAGAAATGTCAAGGGCTTTGTGTTCACCTTGTATGACCCATTTGGCGTCCGTCGAGCATGGATCAATAGTCATCTGGCCAGAGTCCTAGACCAGCAGCCGGCCCGTAACGTGAAACCCAACTTGACCATTGGCTGGCCAGTGACTGAGATATGATATTATTATCTGAAAGCCAGTAACTGAGACCTGGCCCGCCAAGAACTGAGACAGTAAGACTGATAATTGAGACGAGGCATGACAAAGTAGTTGGGATACGAACAGCGATTCTCCGTCAAGTGACTGATATGCAAATATTCAGTGACTGAGATTTGACCAGCGAGTTGCTAGTAACTGAGATATTACCGGGGACTGACCAGTAATTGAGACGACCAGCGAGTGACCACTAACTGCGGTAATGGTAGCTACCGACCAGTAATGAGGTTTAATCTGATCTGTAAGTCCTTATCAATAACCGTGTAGCACCCAACTAGTGAGTAGGCCAGCTTGGCAAACTCTTGTTCACTTGTGTGTAACGTGTGGTCTTATGCATGTGGTCAAGCCTGAGTATGACGAAGCGCAGTCAGGTTCAGATGTTTTCCGGCTATCTCTCACGCTAAAGAACCGAAGTTGTCATAATTTCAGGTTAACGAACTCTATTACGAGAGCAAATCTTTTAACACTTTAAGCACCCATTTGAAGTGGTTCAAGTTACCCTTTGTACTCATTCGAGTCTGTAAGAAGCGTGCAGTGAAGGGCTCGTCTTTCCTCCAGCTAAAGCACTTGACAGCCTTCTTCAATTCCCTCAAGACGATTATTCAGAAACTTCTAAGGCTCGTAATCGTTAGCATATCTTACAGACCCCATCTTGAGGTACGTAGGGCAGTAGAATGAGCATCTTCGCCATAGCTGTTACATCCTTGGCTTGCATCTGCCTGCAGGACCCCAACAGCAAAGGTTTCCTATCCAAAAGGCCTTCCTCCTCTCCAGCCCCGCCTCTTGCTTACTCCACATTCTTCTCCAGCCCTTATTCTGTCTAGCCCCGATTCTACTCATCCATCCAAGGTTCCCCTACATCCCGGTTTCTACCTCAGCTAGATTCTCAGCCCAGATTCGACTCAGCCCATTGTTCTTGGTGTCCTTCCTATCGTGGGGCTTCAGCCTGTGTCCTAGGTATCTTGTGTTCTCCCTCAACCCCGGTTATCCCGCGCCATACCTTTAATTACTTTACTGTTCAAACATGAGTAAAAAGCTTTCCTGACACGTCAATACTTGCAGCCCAGCACCCTTCCGCTCTGTTTCGTCTTCTACTTAATCATGGCTTAGAAACTGAATATGTGTTATTAAAGGGTAGCATTGCTGATAATCCTGTGTTTTGTACAACGATTGTTCGTCTGTATCATATGAACGATCTGATTAATGAGCCGATTATAACTATAGAAATTCTAAAACCGCACATATAGCCTGCGAAGTTGCCTATTGTCTGAATTAACCGTATACATTAGTCTCACGAAAGGCAAATGGGGTATGATTTGGTATCACCGGAAGATAATTTATCGCCGAGAGCAAATGATTTAAGAGGCAAGATGGTTGGGCCGGAGAGTAAACATGATAAGGAAGGCTGGTAATGTGCGACACACTGTAAATTATGCAGCGCAACACACACACACTCCTTGGCATGGTGGCAGAATACCCAACCACGGTTTTTGTTCCTTAAATCATACAAGACATATTTGGTCGCTTTATCAAATGCTAGAACAGGATGCAGACATCCTGTACTCGCAGGAATAAAAGGAAATGAGCTGATGGGATCAGTCATTAAAAGGAGAAATCAAGAAAACAAACATTAAGAGCCTAAAAGTCATTCTCTCTCTCTCTCTCTCTCTCTCTCTCTCTCTCTCTCTCTCTCTCTCTCTCTCTCTCTCTCTCTCTCTCTCTCTCTCTCTCTCTCTCTCTCTCTCTCTCTCTCTCTCTCTCTCTGAGGAAACACATTTAATCACGCATGCACGTACACAAATGCACACACAAGTATGTTCCCATGTATGCGCTCATACACATACACAAGCAAATATGCGGCTTTGCATGAACAAGTGTGGAGCCAGGAATGGATTGGTGAAGGGTAGAGGTGGAGAGGGAGGCAGGAGGAGAGGACCAATGGGCGAGGTGTGTGTCGGTATTGGTGCTGGCAAACGCCGGTCAAGCGTGGGCCTTTTTGTTATGGTGCTTTGGCTGATGGTGACACCCGACCACTGGCTGTCTCTACCACCTATTGGTTGTCTCTCCACTGGTTGTCAACCCCCACCCGCTGACTGTCTCACCCACCCACTGGTTGCCCCTACCACCCACTAGTTGTCTATACTACCCACTAGTTTTTCCCACCACCCACTGGTTATTTCAATACCCACCAGTTGTTTCAACATCTACTGATTATCTTTACCATCCACCACAGATACGTATGCTTCGAAAACATTACCTTTCTTGGGACAGTGGATGGGATGGGTTAGATAAGGGATGGTAGGTTAGGTGAAGTGTGAGGTTAAGTATAGTGAGATCTTGGGTATTTGGCAGGGTGATGTGGGTAGTGGCGAGTGGGATGGAGAGTAGAGAAAACACAGAGTACACGTAAGTATGGTATTGGTAAATGGTCTTGGGATCAACAACGATGCTTCCAAATGATCTGTGAAATTCTCTCCCTTCTTTTGTCTTTACCTTTTCAGTCAACGTTTCTTCCTATGAGTCAGGTCTACAGACACCTGCAGAGCCATGATTATTGATTTCTTTCCTTATGGTTTTTCTTTCACTCGAAACGGCCTGGGTTGCGATAGATTTTGCCCGCGTCTTGTCGGTTACTGTACGTGATAATCAAGGTGAAAACTTCAAGGAAAGAAATTGCTGTTGAATCACTCTACAGCTGTCACTAGTGCTTAGCAAGTCATCCTACAGCTGCCACTAGTGCCTGGCTAGTTATCCTGCAACCGTCAATAGTAACTGGCATCTTGCAGTCGTCATTAGTATCTGAAATGTCGTGTTGCAGGTATCCTGCAGCTGTCTTCATGACAACACCGAGCTTATCATTATGGTAATGTTCGTCTGGCTTTTTGGCCAGGTGTCGTCATGGACCTTCCACAAGAAGAACAAGAGCTCCACCACGATTCAGCCGGACCAAATGTGTATTTAATTTGGCCGTTATTCTCTCCTTCACGTGGGCTGGTGTCAGGGAGTTTGGTCAGAGTCGGGGAGTTTTTAAGCCTGACTGATGAGACGTTTTTGAAGAGTTTTGTTGAGTGAAATCAATGGCCAAAGATTGAATTACTTTTCATCCCTCTGCTACGCTCTAGGAATTATAGCCACTGGAATGTATTTCAGACACGTGTTTCTAACGGAGTGATTCTTTAAAGATTCTCGTTCACATTTATTGTTTTACTTTATAAATTTCGTCTTTATATGTCAATGATATATTGATAACTTTAAGATCGTAACTTCGGTGAACATAGTGGATGATGGATTACCGATGCTGTTTCATCACTGTGATACGAGGTGATTGTGTGATCATCAGTACCCCTTGAATGTCTGCAGTTTCATCGATTTTCACCTAGCATGTCCTCATTTCTCTCGTGAGCTTTTATTTGATAAGCTAGGGACATATCCAGACAACTTGTTCATGCCGAGGAGCAGTACCCGTCGCGTCATGGTGGCTGCTGCTTGTGTTATCTGGTATTCAAATCCATGAATCCAGACAGATATTATCTGATTAAGTCGAACTTCTTAATTCTCACGAACTTGTTACTATTATGGAGGGCTGGCGTGGTCGTTTATCTGACTGCTTATGTGATCGAGATTGATTACTCCGTAACGGCATTAAGGATTCTTTTTTTTCTGCTTTGTTGAAATATTAGGTATGACTGAAGAGTTCACTCCGAACACTTATCCCGTACAGTACACTCCGGAAAACAAGCTTTACTCTGTATGTAATGGAATATATCGGGCAAAGGTTATCCATGATAAGTACCGGCCACAACGATCGGACAGGCCACCAAAGAGTGAGGGACCTTGGGAGGGGAGGGGTGTGTAGGAGGTGGAGGTCTTGGGAGGAGAGGGTGGTGCAGCGGTTGAGGGACTCTGGGAGGGGGAGGCAGTGTCAGGAAGGGGATCAGGGAAGAGGAGGGCAGTGCTGTGGTTGGTGGTTTTGGGGGCGGAGGACCACGCAGGGTATGGGGGAGAGTTGTTCTAGGGTGGGGATCGGGCAAAATGAGTCGTGCAGGGAAGGGCAATATTATGGGTCGGGGGAAGGGAGGGCCCTACATAGGATCGGTGAAGGGGAAGGCTCTATGGTGCTGGCCGTCAGGGAGAGCCGTGCAAGGGTAGAGACTGGGGGATCAGATGGTCGTCCAGGCGGGAGGGCGACGGGAGAGTGGAAGGCCGTGCAGGAGTAGGGGGTATAAGGAGTCCTGTTGGATTCAGGGAAGGGAAGAGCCATGCAGGAAGTAGGGATCTCGAGGGAGGAGAGGGTAGTGCAAGGGTTAAGTGGAGGCAGGGTTGTGGGATGTAGGATACAGCCACTAGAGCGCTCAAGATGATAAAAAATTCGAAGCTCAAAATGATAAAGGTGTTGAAGCCCATAATGATAGAAGCTTCTAAGCATGGGTTCAAGGTCGTCCGAGGAAGCTAGAGACGAAAATGCATATTTTCTTTACAAACAATCTATAAATGATGTAGCATTTCAAGCTGCGTGAAGAATGCATGAAGGCTGCGTTATACCTTGGGATTTTTCATCGTTTTCTGTCGTTGGACCAAAAACTGTCGCAATGAAAATAATTCTTGGCTCTGCCAAAAGTGCGGTGAAAGATTATTTGTTCCCAGATTTCAGATGTCCTATACGAAAGAAAATACTATTAAGAAACTTAACGTAAAACGGGACATGTGTTTACTGGTAAATTGGATTGACCTAACGATCTTTTGTTGCCATCTTGTAATTCATCATACCAAGAATATCTTATCAGAATATCTGGGCAGGAAATTGGATACAAAATTATTTGATCAACCACCACCCAGAAATAACATCGGAGAATAACTAATCGGAATACCTGAACAGGAAATTGGATTCAGCAGGTAGAATCCTTTATCATTATTTCACCTGCAACAAGCGCCACGCTCCCGCTGAATGTTTCATCACATGTTGCCTGCCGTGGGTGGCGACCACTGCCCTCGACTAGGCCACTCAGAGCCAAGTCGAGTTCTCTAGGGCAAGGGAGGGTCAGGTGAGTTCAGGCAGGGTTAGCAAGGCCGGGTAGGTTAAGGCGGGATCAATCTAGGTAAGCCAGGGCCGAGTAAGGTCAACAAGGGTTAGGCAGAGCCCTAGCTAGATTTGCGCAATTTTAGCCTAGGCCAATAAGGGTAACGTTAGGGTCAGCCAGGAATGACAGGGATAGACAAATGTCCGACACCTCTCTCACGATTCAGCATAACCAACACATCTGTACAATCATGAACCAGGAATTGCCACTTGTTACTTAACTACTGAATAGCTGGTTCCTCAGGGAGGGGCCATTGTATTGCTTCTCTCTTTCCACGCACTACATTGTCTTGAAAAGTTGTACCGTTTAATAATGTTTTTCCTCTCCAAGCTTCGACCTGTCCCTTTTTAATAGAAAGGTTTCCCACTTCCTTAGAACTCTTAGATTCATGTTCATCATATCTCTTTGATTCTTATTCTCGTTTTAGTCCATTCTATTTTTTATCTAAGGAATGGCCTCGGTGGCGCATTTCTTGTCCTATAGCTGTACTCTTTGACTTAAAAAGAAAAAAAAGTAATATTCAGCAGAAGTAGACACCTATGTATAATTCGTTAACAGATGATATTCCTGTAAGATTAGCCATCAGAAGAGAACACTTATATGACATCCATCAGAAAGAGACACGTATGTATAACTTCAACAGACTTAAACACTCTTGTAAAATAATTCATCAGACTCAGACACCCTTGTATAAAAATTCGGTAGACGTAACACCCTTAAATGATAATGCAGTAGACGGAGACGCCCCTGTATGACTATTCTGCGGGAGTAAACACCCCTGGAAAGCTATTCAGCGGGAGCATAAAAACCACATAAATCTACCTGATTTCAACAGGAATATTCAGGTGTTTATTCTTCAGTAGTTCACCCTTATTCACCATCTAGCGGAGAGCAAACGATCGTGTTCGATATCTTAGCAAGAGTAAACACCCACTCAAGCTACCCTGTGGGAATAGACACCTCTTTCTCACCACTGTGAAGCAATAGACACCAGTGTGTAATTGATCAGCAGCTGTAAATATCTCTCTCATAACAACTAACAGTTCAGCATGCGCAGACAGCTTTGTACATTAACGAAGAAGACACACATATACAGAAGTATCAGTGCAAGTGGCTCGTTAACACTTTTACAAGTATCAAGTGGCCATCACTGGGTTTCAGCCGCTGCTGGGAAAATGACTAAAGCCTTAGTGTGTCACTGTAAGTGTCGGGTACGGACATGGTGCGTGACACTCAGAGCCTAGCTGAGATAAGAGTGTCACTGAGCGCCCCGGGTGCTGAGTCGAGTGTGTGACCTCACGACTCGTGACGCAAAACCACCACCTCACACCATCACTGAAGGCTGCCCTACTTCCACCATTTGCTATGCCTTCCCCTTTCCTGTACATTGTTCCTTCAACCTTCTCCATCTATTGTGATTCCCTCTTTAGACTCAATGGGTGTTATGACCCTCCCATTTCCTGCGCATACCATTACCCACTACAGCACTCCTCCTCACTCACTGGGTTCTACCTTTCCCCATTTACCATAGAATCTCCTTTCTTGTTTACATCTACCCTTCTCATCTACTGTCTACAACCCAGTTATCACGCTTACCTTTATTTCCATCTGTTTTGTCATTCCTTTATCCACTGCAGCTATTCATCCTTCCTGTACCGTGCCGCTCTAACACGTACTGCGTCATCCTCCTCCGTGAGTCGCCTCACCGATGTATCTTCCATTCCTCCTTTACTACGTTTAACATCTACATTGCCGTTTCCCCGTCTGCTGTGTCACCATCTCTTCCTCATCAAGTGCTGCTCCGCCTCCTGCTCGCCCTTCCTTTACCCCTTCCACTGGACACCCGTATTCAGGCGGCCCCACTCACTGAGGATACTGACCAGCGTGGGCCACTCAAGCAGCATGATATCAACACTGGAAGGCCACTCGGCAAATCTTTGGGAGAAAATCCACAAAGATCCATAAAGTCGTTCCGGATCGGTGTACCGGTACACGGACCAGGCTTGCTTTCAATTTAGGGATTTATCAGAATGTATTGCGTGAATACAACGGGGGGGGGGGGGGGTGACATTATAAGCCCGGCTAAGACCCTGACCAGTTATCGGATATGTTAGCCATTAAATCGTGTGAATTATTTGCTGGAGCTTACGTTTATCTATTTTCTCATCCACACTGAAATTAAGGAGATGAAGTGTAAATAAAACACGACATTGTTACTGTATGTTGATGAAGACATTAGTGGTAACTAGGGTACAAATCCTGACTTCATCCGGCCATTGATAATGCAACAACAAAGATATAACAAATGTCAGCACAACATAAAATAATAACAAAATGATCTAAAGCTGTTGATTGTGTTTCATGAACAATTAGTCAGCGAGCAGGTCAACACCGACCAACAATCACTTTACTTGTAACTATTGTTTTCGCTTTGTATTCATTTTGTATTTGTTAACGTTGTTTAACCGTAGTGATAAACAATACTGTAAAGTTGAGGATTATGAACTTACCGAACTCCAGGTTACCTGTGTACTTGTTATATATCCCGCGTGACCGGTGTTTTTGTTGTCTTGCGTGTCCTGTATACTGGCTATGTCCCACCCGACCTGCTTATTGATTATGTTCCACTCTACCTGTGTGCTTATGTCCCAACGTGAAGCGTGTACTTGTTATGTCCTACGTGACCCCGACAATAATTATGGTCCACGTGATCTGCTTACTTGTTATGCCTCATGTGGCATGTGTACTTGTTATGACCTACTTGACCCCTGTACTTGTTATGTCCCACGTGACTACGTGTGTATGTTACCGGACTCCGCCTACAAGTGTTTACATCAAGAGTAAGGAGTTACCTTGTCCGAGGCTGTCATTATTGTCAGCAGACGCACAGCCGTACAGTCTCGTGACATATATATTCTGCAGTCAAAATAATTAACCTCCTTTTTAGACCTTAATTAGCAACTTTTTACATCTGAACATTTTTCATATATCTGAATACGAGTGAAGTAACATTTATTAGCATAAACTCATTTCGTATGAAAAGGGAACGCAGTCAGTTTATTTCATATACAAAATATCTTTTGTGTATTGCCTAATTTTATGTATATATATCATTTGATGTAACAAATCAATTTTTAGATCGAAGACGATTATATTTTTGTTCACAGTGACTGTTGTCGCCATTATTTCATTACTAGACCCATGTAACACAGAGCTTATGGCAGCTGGCAGTGCCATGAGTCACAACCAGTCCCTCAGAACTCGTGCGAACAGAACTTACCAGCCAGGTGGCATACAGCAAGAGCGGGGAGAGCACATACCCACGAGTAACGACCATGAAATGTTGTCATGAAGCAAGGCTGGCGCCCGCGTTGTGATCTTCGTAAGACAAGTTTTAATTAAGAATAATGATCTGTGTGACTTACATGTTGGTGAATGGCATCTGTGAGGTGGACACCTTGAATGAAAAATCACGTTTGTCGAGGCTGTAACACTGGGGGTGCAGACTAGTCAAAGAACTACTTACTGCAAAATAGTCCATCATTTCCCTGCTACTGGATGCAGCGCAGCTCTGAAACTGTAGGAACTTCTGAAAAGAGGTTCCAGGAATCCTGAAACAATCATGAAAGCGTTTTTCTCTTTGGGAACATGCAAGGCTTATACCCAGATGGGTAGCGTGTGCTTTTATACTTGCAGATATGCTTGCTCGTCTGTTCTGATTTTGTTTAAAAACTTTAATTTTTCCTTCCCTTTGGAAGCATTTGTTGGTACATCCCATCCCTAAGAAGGGTGACCGTCTTAACCCCTCTAACTATAGTCGTGTTGCTTTGATATCTACCGTTTCCAGAGTCTTTAAATCCTGCCTCAATTTCTATATCCTCAGACATGGTGAGTCTAACAGTCTTCTCTCTGTTCACCAGTATGGTGATATTCTTTCATACCTTACTAATGTCTGGTCATCTTCCCTGAAAGATTTGAGGAATCTTATGAAGCTGTCCTTCGTATATCCAAAACGTTTGACCGGATGAGACATCGGGATTTCATCTATAATCCCCTTTTGGCTCCCCTCCCTCACTTTGCTCCCTCATATCTTCTTCGGCCGATCTATCTCGGAGACGTGGTTGTTGATGTATCATCAGCAATAGTATCCCTCAAGGTTCTGTCCTGTTGTCTGTACTTTGTTTTTTATCAACGATTTGTTTCCTCCACTAATAAGCAAATGCACTCATTACGCTAACGACTTAACATTGCATTATGACACTGACTCTATCTTGGAAACCCACTATCATCAAATAGCTGATTCTGCCTTCTAAGAAACTGGGAATCCTGTTTAGATGTCGAAATTTCTTTTCCTCTGAAGTACTGCTCCGTTTGTGCAAAGGACTGATCCGTCCTTGTATAGAATACTGCTCTTAATCTGCGGTGGTTCTCGCTCTGCATGCTTGCTGGACAAAGTTGAGTTGAAAGCAGCCAGACTTATAAACTCTCCCAGACTAACCTCAGACTTGACCCTTTTGCCCTACGCCGCAATGCTAGTTCACCTTCCAACTTCTACAGGCATTGTTTTGGTTTTCCCGCTGTAGAGTTGGCAGCTTGCGTGCCCCCGGCACTAACTAGACCACGCAATACTCGGCAAGCTGCTGCGTCACATGATTACTGCGAGGTTATTGGTAATTCAAAACGGTCGGCCGTTTTGACAACTATTTCTTTCCCTACACCTAGAAGCTTTGGAACATCTTTACCCTCTCATGTCTTTTCCAATAACTATGACCTGGCACATTTTAAAAGACAGGTTTTTCACTTCCTCCAAAATTTGTAAATACTCTCTCTCCTCTTTTTCCCTTTTATTAATCTCTCCATATTTTCAATTAAGGCCCGGCCTTGATATGGACTTCTGTCCGTGACTGGATCCTCCAACGTAATATATATATATATATATATATATATATATATATATATATATATATATATATATATATATATATATATATATATATATATATATATATATATATATATATATATATATATATATATATTTTGTCGCTGTCTCCCGCGTTTGCGAGGTAGCGCAAGGAAACAGACGAAAGAAATGGCCCAACCTCCCCCCATACACATGTATATACATACGTCCACACACGCAAATATGCAAACCTACACAGCTTTCCATGGTTTACCCCAGACGCTTCACATGCCTTGATTCAATCCACTGACAGCACGTCAACCCCGGTATACCACATCGCTCCAATTCACTCTATTCCTTGCCCTCCTTTCACCCTCCTGCATGTTCAGGCCCCGATCACACAAAATCTTTTTCACTCCATCTTTCCACCTCCAATTTGGTCTCCCTCTTCTCCTCGTTCCCTCCACCTCCGACACGTATATCCTCTTGGTCAATCTTTCCTCACTCATTCTCTCCATGTGACCAAACCATTTCAAAACACCCTCTTCTGCTCTCTCAACCACGCTCTTTTTATTTCCACACATCTCTCTTACCCTTACGTTACTTACTCGATCAAACCACCTCACACCACACATTGTCCTCAAACATCTCATTTCCAGCACATCCATCCTCCTGCGCACAACTCTATCCATAGTCCACGCCTCGCGACCATACAACATTGTTGGAACCACTATTCCTTCAAACATACCCATTTTTGCTTTCCGAGATAATGTTCTCGACTTCCACACATTCTTCAAGGCTCCCAGAATTTTCGCCCCCTCCCCCACCCTATGATCCACTTCCGCTTCCATGGTTCCATCCGCTGCCAGATTCACTCCCAGATATCTAAAACACTTCACTTCCTCCAGTTTTTCTCCATTCAAACTCACCTCCCAATTGACTTGACCCCCAACCCTACTGTACCTAATAACCTTGCTCTTATTCACATTTACTCTTAACTTTCTTCTTTCACACACTTTACCAAACTCAGTCATATATATATATATATATATATATATATGCTGATAACCGCAAGGAATCCCTTGACTGCAATATATTTCATTTTGGGCAGACTGGTAAGGATCTTTGTGTTAGACTTAAGCAACATAAATGTAGCAAAAGAACAGGATGATAATCAAATGTTTTGTTTAATCATGTTAAAAATTATGACCATTGTGATGACTGGAGTAACGCTAACTCAGTTATTACTATAACTCCTTTACTACGAGAAATATTGAATCTTCTGTTAATGAATACTCTAGTAATTGTAGCACTGATATTAGTGAAGGTCCATTAAAAATGGATAGCTTTATCGTATGTAAAATTTGTAAACAGTTCCTTTTCTTGTCCACAGTATAAAATTTTATGACAGGCGTAGTGCCGGAGCCAACACCACCATCCGGTAACACTTGCTTACCAATGGCGTCTTAGCTACGTCTCTTCCTTGTGTATTAACTGACTATTCTACGTCTATCTCATTCTCATATCTCCCTGACGATACGATCATTACATGAAAATGCACTTGGGAACTTATCGTGTTTCATTTTCCTGGTAGTTATCAGCAAATTTGGTCACAGTGCATATATATATATATATATATATATATATATATATATATATATATATATATATATATATATATATATATATATATAGGGGATAGGGGAGAAAGAATACTTCCCACGTATTCCCTACGTGTCGTAGAAGGCGACTAAAAGGGGAGGGAGCGGGTGGCTGGAAATCCTCCCCTCTCGTTTTTTTTTTAATTTTCCAAAAGAAGGAACAGAGAAGGGGGCTAGGTGAGGATATCCCTCTTAGGCCCAGTCCTCTGTTCTTAACGCTACCTCGCTAATGCGGGAAATGGCGAATAGTATGAAAGAAAAAAAAAGAAAAAAGATATATATTTATAGGCAAAAATAGGATATCGACTGTAAATGGATAACAGTTGATGTAGGTACGTTACGGAAGTACGTAAAACGTTATGACTGCATAATTTGATATCATATGTTAAGTAATCACAAGTTCATCATAAAGTGTTGTCTAGACTAAGTCAATGAGGACTGATGCAATAGTAAAAAGCACTAAAGAAGTATAATTGATTAATCAGTCACAGAACAGCATCGTTATGACAGATCTTTATCCAAGAGAGGCGCAGTTAAACTATTTGATAAGATCCACAGTACTAAAGCCAACATTTGTTAACAAACTACTTCTCACGATTAAACAGAAAGATTAATTATACGGAAAGGTGACCAGTTCATCAGGTGGTGAGAATGGGATTCAAGCCAGTTAGAACAGACACTTGGGTCATCAGTACACTAGAACATGAGGAAAGATTGATGGTCAGTCAGAACTTGTGTAACAGTGACCAAATGATCATACCATGATTAAACTTTGCGTCAGAGTGAGTCCATGATATTTCCGTAGCTAATGAGGTCTTGGCCAATAACATCCTGCTTCTCAACAAGTCAGTCCTATGCTTACCAGTTAGTCCCCATTTTCAATGAGTGTACAGAGGAGTTGATTATGAGGGAGCAAGAGAAGCACGTCACCCCGACAGTGGTCCTCAGGGCTTTTAAGTCGAGGTTAATTACCAATGCATAAGTGTTTGCCCTCTTCTCCGGGAGGAGTACATATTCTCACTAATGTATCAGTGTTAGGGAAAGTAACGAGTGCGTTTTCTCACATGAATAAGAATACAGGAGCAGGGGAGAGTGCGCTGCTGCCTCACTCAAGCGACGACCATGAGTCGTGCCGCAGGTTAATTTCCTTTAAATCCTTGATCTCCAGAAGATATATAACGTTAGTTATTTACCTACAGTATTAACATCCTTGTCGTAGTAGAGCGAGTAGTGCATCTCAGCCTTTATGAAAGAGAGGCCGATGTGTCATGTTGGCATGCCAAAGAGACTGTGGCTTAGGTAACTTTTTTATGCATACGGTGTTCCCCTCCCCAGCAGGAACCGGGAAATATACAAATAGTGAACTGGATTATTTGGTCGGTAGAGTGAGTGTGTTTGGTCTATATTTTTGTCCCTGTTGTATTTGTCGTGTTTTCTGCCTTTTGATTTATGAAGACAAATAACTATTGATTTCATTTTGTTGTCTTTTGGTGAAATTGATGCAATAATAATCAGAAACACCTAAGAGTCGACTTGTGGACACAAGCTAGAGTCATCTGTCACACACAACTCATTTCTCAAACGAGCAACACATTCATAACAGTCACTGCCACACGAGAAACTCAACATGTTCCTTGCAGATATATGCCATGAAATACATTATATACACATAACACTTACGTGAATTCTTAACCCCTTCAGAACATTCATAACACTCAGTATAACATACTTTCAATAGCCTCACAACACATCCTGCTCAGCACACCTCTTGATAACTGCTATCACACTGTGTTATGATTGCAGCTGGTTTCTTAAACTTTGTTTTCCAAACCTCAAGTATATAAATACTTCACTGAACAGTGATTACACATTAAGATAGTAGATTTAAGAAGAGAAACAGCCTTTATTTCAGACGAATGGAAACAATGTATGAAGTTGATTATATCCAAATGAAAGTTATAATTGATGTGAGTTGAGGATTTCGACTGTGTATACAGTTGAAACCATTATGTCGGAGATGTTTTGACTGTGTGACTGGTGAAAGAGGGTTGTTGCCACCAGTCGCTCATGTTATACTTAATGAAAAAGATAGATTGGCGTACTATCGTTGTTATGTAAGATAATTACAAGTCCATTATATATAGATATGATGTTTAAGTCTTCACACTCAAGATCGTTAGAGCCAAATCCTCGCGTCTGCATAGAACTCATGGTTATGGACGAAGCAAAAATCCGCGGTGGGTTGGTAAATAAAACCTCAGTTTCAGACTTTGGTATCTTCCTGAGAAGCTGCTAACATTTGAATATATTGTCTTAATCAGTCTAATCACTAGAGAAAATTTTAACATTTGGGATACCATTTAGTAGCGAATTAAAGATGTGTACTTGGTGGTAACATTGCTAATATTGGGTTAAACTCTCAATATCTTGAAGGTTCGTCAAGATGAGTTTCGTGTTGACGCTGGGAGGCCAATCCTTGTCTTCTGATCTTAGTAATTGCTAGTCTTATATTTAGGCTTGAGATTCTTTATTTTTGTATTCTGTATGTACTATGTAAATAAATAGATAAATAAATACATAAATGAATGAATAAATATATCAACATGTTAAATGTGGTTTTCTTACCTATCACCTCTCATATCCCTCTACATATTTAGTATCATGATGAAGCAAAATACTGTAAGCTTATAACCTAGAAAGGATGAGCGTCATCATACCTTTCTGATTCACAAACGAAATAAGAAAATAACCTCATTACGATACAGATTTATGAGAGTGGTACCAAATTCTCACTAATTAATAGAAAAGTTTCTTTCTTTCCCCGTGACGTTACTCTGGTCACAACTCTTGAAATCGGCATTGTATGGTCAGAGTGTTTTTATCATTATCAGTTACCATGATCCTCAAATTAATTCATCAGTAAGATTCTGAGTAATAATAATGGTAGTGATAGTAATTAATGCTGTTATCACAACCATAGTCATTACTGCTGTCATGAATTTTGTTTTCATTCCTATGTTGCTAAGAAATCCAGTTACCCATCTGTATACTTACACACAATGTGTAAACAAGTAAAAAGTCGAATTATATATTGCATATATATATATATATATATATATATATATATATATATATATATATATATATATATATATATATATATATATATATATATATATATATATATATATATATCCCTGGGGATAGGGGAGAAAGAATACTTCCCACGTATTCCCTGCGTGTCGTAGAAGGCGACTAAAAGGGAAGGGAGCGGGGGGCTGGAAATCCTCCCCTCTCGTTTTTTTTTTTTTTTTTTTTTTTTTTAAAGAAGGAACAGAGAAGAGGGCCAGGTGAGGATATTCCCTCAAAGGCCCAGTCCTCTGTTCTTAACGCTACCTCGCTATTGCGGGAAATAGCGAATAGTATGAAAAAAAAAAAAAAAAAAATATATATATATATATATATATATATATATATATATATGTGTGTATATATATATGTGTGTGTGTGTGTGTGTGTGTGTGTGTGTGTGTGTGTCTTTTACCGGCATTCGCCTGCTCGAAGTTACACAGAGAGTGAGGAGTCACTTGAGCGAGGCTGTATCACAGGCAATACAGGTTCGTCAAAGAACTTTTCACTCCAAAGGAATCTGCATATCCCTGTTGCTGGAAGTAACGCAGCATTGAGCTGCCAAGGTCTATAGAAAAGTATTGGGGTAACACCATGATTCCTTCATACATACATACTTATACCAAAGCTCATCATTTGCACAACGAAACAAAAACTTCGAAGACAGTCCCACTTAAACTTAATTCACAATTCTTCTTCAGCAGCTGTAGCCCCATCCAATAACTTGTCACCAACCCCATGAAGAAATACGTGGAATGATCACCCCTGACTCACACTTTGGCAGCCTATATTCACAATTCCTCTTCTGCGCTTACATATATTCTCACTATGATGATCCGTCAAAAAGTATCCAACTGCCCACCTTAACTTGTTAAAACCCATACCACCAGACATACACTCGTTTGAAACCGTATTTGCCAGACAATCACGAGTTAAACTATATCGACTATGCTCTGGGCAACGCTTATCTCTCCAGCATTTTAGGCATCGATTCAACATAGTAGAAAACCCTTCACATTAAGATGCAAAGCAAACAATGAAGACTGAACACGTCTTCAACTGTCCTGAGCTCACCTCATAAAAGCATTTACACAGCATTACCATACTTCCTGAGCACTGTGGAAACCTCTCGAGGCGGGATCTCGGGGCAGAAAGGTTATGTAATTTCTAACATAATTAAACAAAGCATTCTGATCATTGTATTGACTGGAGTAATGCCATCTCAGTTAAAAGCTCTAATTCCTATACCACGAGAAATATCATTGAATCTTCTATTATTTGATACACAAAGAATTGTAACATGACTATTGGTGAAGGTCTATACAAATTGGATAGCTTTATTGTTGATAAGACCTGTAAACAGTTCCCCTTCTTGTCCACATAATAAGTTTATAATGCGCTTGATGTCAGACGAGTTAATATGGATTGAACCAGGGCATGTGAAGCGTCTGGAGTAAACCATGGAAAGTTTTGTGGGGCCTGGATGTGGCTTTAAAGGGACCTGTGGTTTCGATGCGTTACACATGACAGCTAGAGACTGAGTGTGAACGAATGTGGCCTTTGCTGTCTTTTCCAAGCGCTACCTCGCGCTCGAGCGGGGGAGGGGAGTGCTGTTTCATGTGTGGCGGAGTGGCGACGAGAACGGATGAAGGCAGCAAGTATGAATATGTTTAATATATATATATATATATATATATATATATATATATATATATATATATATATATATATATATATATATATATATATATATATTTTTTTTTTTTTTTTCTTTTTTTTTTTTTTGCTTTGTCGCTGTCTCCCTCGTTTGCGAGGTAGCGCAAGGAAACAGACGAAAGAAATGGCCCAACCCACCCCCATACACATGTATATACATACGTCCACACACGCAAATATACATACCTACACAGCTTTCCATGGTTTACCCCAGACGCTTCACATGCCTTGATTCAATCCACTGACAGCACGTCAACCCCGGTATACCACATCGCTCCAATTCACTCTATTCCTTGCCCTCCTTTCACCCTCCTGCATGTTCAGGCCCCGATCACACAAAATCTTTTTCACTCCATCTTTCCACCTCCAATTTGGTCTTCCCTCTTCTCCCTCCTATATACATATATATATATATATTTATATATATATATATATATGTATATGTCTGTGTATGTATATGTATGTAAAAATTTAAATGTATAGGTATGTGTATGTCCGTGTGTAGGCGTTTAGGTATATGCATGTGTATGTGGGTGGGTTGGGCCATTCTTTCGTCTGTTTCCTTGCGTTACCTTGCTAACGCGGGAGACGGCGACTAAGTATGATATCTATCTATCTATCTATATATATATATATATATATATATATATATATATATATATATATATATATATATATATATACATATAAATATATATATATATATATATATATATATATATATATATATATATATATATATATATTTTTTTTTTTTTTTTTTTTTTTTTTTTTTATACTTTGTCGCTGTCTCCCGCGTTTGCGAGGTAGCGCAAGGAAACAGACGAAAGAAATGGCCCAACCCCCCCCATACACATGTACATACACACGTCCACACACGCAAATATACATACCTACACAGCCTTCCATGGTTTACCCCAGACGCTCCACATGCCCTGATTCAATCCACTGACATCACGTCAACCCCTGTATACCACATCGCTCCAATTCACTCTATTCCTTGCCCTCCTTTCACCCTCCTGCATGTTCAGGCCCCGATCACACAAAATCCTTTTCACTCCATCTTTCCACCTCCAATTTGGTCTCCCTCTTCTCCTCGTTCCCTCCACCTCCGACACATATATCCTCTTGGTCAATCTTTCCTCACTCATTCTCTCCATGTGCCCAAACCATTTCAAAACACCCTCTTCTGCTCTCTCAACCACGCTCTTTTTATTTCCACACATCTCTCTTACCCTTACGTTACTCACTCGATCAAACCACCTCACACCACACATTGTCCTCAAACATCTCATTTCCAGCACATCCATCCTCCTGCGCACAACTCTATCCACAGCCCACGCCTCGCAACCATACAACATTGTTGGAACCACTATTCCTTCAAACATACCCATTTTTGCTTTCCGGGATAATGTTCTCGACTTCCACACATTTTTCAAGGCTCCCAAAATTTTCGCCCCCTCCCCCACCCTATGATCCACTTCCGCTTCCATGGTTCCATCCGCTGACAGATCCACTCCCAGATATCTAAAACACCTCACTTCCTCCAGCCTCTCACCATTCAAACTCACCTCCCAAATGACTTGACCCTCAACCCTACTGTACCTAATAACCTTGCTCTTATTGACATTTACTCTTAACTTTCTTCTTCCACACACTTTACCAAACTCCGTCACCAGCTTCTGCAGTTTCTCACATGAATCCGCCACCAGCGCTGTATCATCAGCGAACAACAACTGACTCACTTCCCAAGCTCTCTCATCCCCAACAGACTTCATACTTGCCCCTCTTTCCAAAACTCTTGCATTTACCTCCCTAACAACCCCATCCATAAACAAATTAAACAACCATGGAGACATCACACACCCCTGCCGCAAACCTACATTCACTGAGAACCAATCACTTTCCTCTCTTCCTACACGTACACATGCCTTACATCCTCGATAAAAACTTTTCACTGCTTCTAACAACTTGCCTCCCACACCATATATTCTTAATACCTTCCACAGAGCATCTCTATCAACTCTATCATATGCCTTCTCCAGATCCATAAATGCTACATACAAATCCATTTGCTTTTCTAAGTATTTCTCACATACATTCTTCAAAGCAAACACCTGATCCACACATCCTCTACCACTTCTGAAACCACACTGCTCTTCCCCAATCTGATGCTCTGTACATGCCTTCACCCTCTCAATCAATACCCTCCCATATAATTTACCAGGAATACTCAACAAACTTATACCTCTGTAATTTGAGCACTCACTCTTATCCCCTTTGCCTTTGTACAACGGCACTATGCAAGCATTCCGCCAATCCTCAGGCACCTCACCATGAGTCATACATACATTAAATAACCTTACCAACCAGTCAACAATACAGTCACCCCCTTTTTTAATAAATTCCACTGCAATACCATCCAAACCTGCTGCCTTGCCGGCTTTCATCTTCCGCAAAGCTTTTACTACCTCTTCTCTGTTTACCAAATCATTTTCCCTAACCCTCTCACTTTGCACACCACCTCGACCAAAACACCCTATATCTGCCACTCTGTCATCAGACACATTCAACAAACCTTCAAAATACTCATTCCATCTCCTTCTCACATCACCACTACTTGTTATCACCTCCCCATTTACGCCCTTTACTGAGGTTCCCATTTGCTCCCTTGTCCCACGCACCCTATTTACCTCCTTCCAGAACATCTTTTTATTCTCCCTAAAATTTACTGATAGTCTCTCACCCCAACTCTCATTTGCCCTTTTTTTCACCTCTTGCACCTTTCTCTTGACCTCCTGTCTCTTTCTTTTATACTTCTCCCACTCAATTGCATTTTTTCCCTGCAAAAATCGTCCAAATGCCTCTCTCTTCTCTTTCACTAATACTCTTACTTCTTCATCCCACCACTCACTACCCTTTCTAAACAGCCCACCTCCCACTCTTCTCATGCCACAAGCATCTTTTGCGCAATCCATCACTGCTTCCCTAAATACATCCCATTCCTCCCCCACTCCCCTTACTTCCATTGTTCTCACCTTTTTCCATTCTGTACACAGTCTCTCCTGATACTTCTTCACACAGGTCTCCTTCCCAAGCTCACTTACTCTCACCACCTTCTTCACCCCAACATTCACTCTTCTTTTCTGAAAACCCATACTAATCTTCACCTTAGCCTCCACAAGATAATGATCAGACATCCCTCCAGTTGCACCTCTCAGCACATTGACATCCAAAAGTCTCTCTTTATATATATATATATATATATATATATATATATATATATATATTCTTTGTAAACCTTTCCGGTTTTCGTCCTGAAAACTCTTTTCAAATGTGTATAGATCGCTTTACGGAATAACAAAATTGTTCCTTTTAAAAGATGCTTTGATGTTCATATCAGTGTTCGTTCATAGCTTTCCAGGAGAGAAATTTGAAGGTAAATACGTTAGTTCAAAATAAATAGAAAAGGTAAGTGAAATCACGGGAAAAGGAAAGCATGACTGAACATTTTTGATGAAATGTACAAGAGAAAGTACTGAAGAGACATTCAGTGAGATGTAAGGGGTTATCGCGGCATAGAACGAGCTAATCAATGACACGCAGGCAGCAGCTCTCGCCCACATGGTGTGCAATGTACAACATTTCTCAACATATGGCTTAAGACATAAAATCATTTGGTAAATTTCAAAGATCTCAAAATTGATTCCCAAAATTAGTTCATATTAAAGACTGGAATAGCTTAGTATATGACAGCTTAACTTGTATTTGCAACTTCTAGTGTATATATATATATATATATATATATATATATATATATATATATATATATATATATATATATATATATATATATATACACACAAATGCATAGCAGAGAGACTCAGTTACATCCCCCGAACGCCGAAGTTTGCTGTGCATTTTGTTTATCCTACATGAGGCTCTGTTGAAAACTTGACAGAAGGATATAGCTGCACATACTCCTATGGTCACTTCTCTCGACATGCTCCTTCTACTTTACGACGTCTTCTACTTAACTGACCAAGCACTTCCGTTATGATACCGTAGTTTCTATATTTTCCACATCCCGAATTTACTCACAAAAATGGGTATGTTTGAAGGAATAGTGGTTCCAACAATGTTGTATGGTTGCGAGGCGTGGGCTATGGATAAAGTTGTGCGCAGGAGGGTGGATGTGCTGGAAATGAGATGTTTGAGGACAATGTGTGGTGTGAGGTGGTGTGATCGAGTAAGTAATGTAAGGGTAAGAGAGATGTGTGGAAATAAAAAGAGCGTGGTTGAGAGAGCTGAAGAGGGTGTTTTGAAATGGTTTGGTCACATGGAGAGAATGAGTGAGGAAAGATTGACCAAGAGGATATATGTGTTGGAGGTGGAGGGAACGAGGAGAAGTGGGAGACCAAATTGGAGGTGGAAAGATGGAGTGAAAAAGATTTTGAGTGATCGGGGCCTGAACATGCAGGAGGGTGAAAGGAGGGCAAGGAATAGAGTGAATTGGATCGATGTGGTATACCGGGGTTGACGTGCTGTCAGTGGATTGAATCAGGGCATGTGAAGCGTCTGGAGTAAACCATGGAAAGCTGTGTGGGGCCTGGATGTGGAAAGGGAGCTGTGGTTTCGGGCATTATTGCATGACAGCTAGAGACTGAGTGTGAACGAATGAGGCCTTTGTTGTCTTTTCCTAGCGCTACTCCGCACACATGAGGGGGGAGGGGGATGGTATTCCATGTGTGGTGGGCTGGCGATGGGAATGAATAAAGGCAGACAGTGTGAATTGTGTGCATGGGTATATATGTATGTGTCTGTGTGTGTATATATATGTGTACATTGAGATGTATAGGTATGTATATTTGCGTGTGTGGACGTGTGTGTGTATATACATGTGTATGGGGGTGGGTTAGGCCATTTCTTTCGTCTGTTTCCTTGCGCTACCTCGCAAACGAGGGAGACAGCGACAAAGCAAAATAAAATAAATAGAATTAATTTTAGTGTTGAGAAAGCCATCTTAGACGCCCGCAGGACGAACGCTTCTACATCTGAAGACCCAGGCATCACGAATCCACATCAGGCGGGGTTGCACCGCACCTGCTTACAAATCTCGCCCAATCTGGCTGTTCACATTTTTCTTCTGGTTATTCTCCTTTGTGGTCTGACAAAGTGACTGCCTTTCAAGTCTCTCTGTGATGGTCTCCCTTTCACCATCTCTGGTAAAGCCCTGCTCAAATATTTGAATTCTTATAATCTCTCTATCTGCAGCCAAGCCAACTGCATTTCCACTCTTGTGTTCCTGCTTTCAGTCCTTGTGTTTATTTGCATTCTCTTTCAAAAGTAGTTTCTAGACTACTATAATTTCTCTGTAATACCATCCGCCAATTACATTAATACAAATTTATGTTCATGTAAGAACAAATTCAACTTATCAGGGTACCGAATGAATCTGCCAATAGCGCAGTACCATCTGCCATAATTTCTCCTCTTGATCTACATCTGGGCATGTATGAAATGTTTCTATAGTGACGTAGCGCATCAATGTAGTACCCAAAACTCTACTCACCAACCGCGTTTATCACTGCTACTTCCAGGTATTCTCCACTCTCGTTATAGATATTTTAGAAACGTCTTTTTTGCAATATATATCCATGTCATGTTCCTGAATCCTTTTTTGTCAATTTTGTCGAAAGAATTTGCTAATTTTACATGATGAAGAGCAGGCGGACGTCTATGCTCACATTTCAAATGGGAATCATGTCATGATTGATACATTACGTGTTTAAGATGCTATTTTCTCAGATATTGGCTATCCTAGTAAGACCTTCCTCAAGATTTATAGTGTCAAGTACCTGACCCAACATGCAAACCAGCATCGAGAGAGTTCGGCACATTAGTTCGGCAGATGGCAACCCTTAATGGGGAAATGAAATGAATTACCAAATGATCTTCCCATGATAACGAAGCACTTCCGGCAGAAAACGGCACCAGTGAAGTTGGTACCAGTAATGGCCGTAAGAATATGGTAAGTTATGAGACGAATGGATGGGCACACCAAAAACCCATGGGTAGGAGGACTAACCCTACTTACTCTAATGCTGATGATTCCACTTACCATACTTATATCAACTTACGTTCCCTCCCCTCTTCCTTCTAATCTTTTAATACTTATTCTCTTTCTTGTTTTGAACAAATTTCCTTCCTCTTTTCGGACCTCTGCAGCATCTCAAAATTAAGAAGCAGTAACTTAGCTAAATATCTCCCGATTTCTGTATCTAAGAATCAATCCTATTCCTTTGTTCATTTTTAGAATATCATAATTCTACCCTCTAATAATATAGATATGTTGGGCATAACCATATCCACCACTCTGTCCTAGAAACCTAACATAACATCAAAAAGTCCACTTCGCAGAGGTGTTGTGTTATGTCAGTGGCGTGATTATTTTCTTGTAAGTCAAATTTTTCTTATTTACATGGGATGTGCTAGCCCAGGTGTGGTGTACTACTCACATATCCGGAGTGGCTTTTCCCCCACCTCTTAATTAATTGGAGTGGAATCAAAAGCTTCTGTCTCATTAATTCTGCCAGCATCACCTCTCCTCACCCATTCCTTTCTGTAAGACACGACTTTGTTACTATCTCTCTTTTTTACAAATATTACTTTGGCCACTGTTCTCGTGAGTTGTCTGCATGTGTCTCCATTCTCAAGGCTTAGACCTGAGGCACGAGCCTCGTTGTTGCTTCCCACAGTTCCTGTGTGGAGATCGGTCACTCGCGGATTAACCATCATAATACCTACTTCTTTTCGTCTAACAATCTTTTTGCAATCTTTTAACCTTTAAGAATCACATCTATAATCATGCACGGAGACCTGATGAATTTCTACTTTCTTCTTCTTTAACCCGAATGGCCTTTGATTGGGGCATGTTTTGCGCGTGCCATGTTTGTCACATATATATATACGTATATATATATATATATATATATATATATATATATATATATATATATATATATATATATATATGTATATATATATATATATATATATATTTTTTTTTCTTTTTTTTTTGCTTTGTCGCTGTCTCCCGCGTTTGCGAGGTAGCGCAAGGAAACAGACTAAAGAAATGGCCCAACCCACCCCCATACACATGTATATACATACGTCCACACACGCAAATATACATACCTACACAGCTTTCCATGGTTTACCCCAGACGCTTCACATGCCTTGATTTAATCCACTGACAGCACGTCAACCCCGGTATACCACATCGCTCCAATTCACTCTATTCCTTGCCCTCCTTTCACCCTCCTGCATGTTCAGGCCCCGATCACATAAAATCTTTTTCACTCCATCTTTCCACCTCCAATTTGGTCTCCCTCTTCTCCTCGTTCCCACCACCTCCGACACATATATTCTCTTGGTCAATCTTTCCTCACTCATTCTCTCCATGTGCCCGAAACATTTCAAAACACCCTCTTCTGCTCTCTCAACCACGCTCTTTTTATTTCCACACATCTCTCTTACCCTTACATTACTTACTCGATCAAACCACCTCACACCACACATTGTTCTCAAACATCTCATTTCCAGCACATCCATCCTCCTGCGCACAACTCTATCCATAGCCCACGCCTCGCAACCATACAACATTGTTGGAACCACTATTCCTTCAAACATACCAATTTTTGCTTTCCGAGATAATGTTCTCGACTTCCACACCTTCTTCAAGGCTCCCAGAATTTTCGCCCCCTCCCCCACCCTATGATCCACTTCCGCTTCCATGGTTCCATCCGCTGCCAGATCCACTCCCAGATATCTAAAACACTTCACTTCCTCCAGTTTTTCTCCATTCAAACTCACCTCCCAATTGACTTGACCCTCAACCCTACTGTACCTAATAACCTTGCTCTTATTCACATTTACTCTTAACTTTCTTCTTTCACACACTTTACCAAACTCAGTCACCAGCTTCTGCAGTTTCTCACATGAATCAGCCACCAGCGCTGTATCATCAGCGAACAACAACTGACTCACTTCCCAAGCTCTCTCATCCCCAACAATATTTTGAGTATTTTGAAGGTTTGTTGAATGTGTTTGATGATAGAGTGGCAGATATAGGGTGTTTTGGTCGAGGTGGTGTGCAAAGTGAGAGGGTTAGGGAAAATGATTTGGTAAACAGAGAAGAGGTAGTAAAAGCTTTGCGGAAGATGAAAGCCGGCAAGGCAGCAGGTTTGGATGGTATTGCAGTGGAATTTATTAAAAAAGGGGGTGACTGTATTGTTGACTGGTCGGTAAGGTTATTTAATGTATGTATGACTCACGGTGAGGTGCCTGAGGATTGGCGGAATGCGTGCATAGTGCCATTGTACAAAGGCAAAGGGGATAAGAGTGAGTGCTCAAATTACAGAGGTATAAGTTTGTTGAGTATTCCTGGTAAATTATATGGGAAGATATTGATTGAGAGGGTGAAGGCATGTACAGAGCATCAGATTGGGGGAGAGCAGTGTGGTTTCAGAAGTGGTAGAGGATGTGTGGATCAGGTGTTTGCTTTGAAGAATGTATGTGAGAAATACTTAGAAAAGCAAATGGATTTGTATGTAGCATTTATGGATCTGGAGAAGGCATATGATAGAGTTGATAGAGATGCTCTGTGGAAGGTATTAAGAATATATGGTGTGGGAGGCAAGTTGTTAGAAGCAGTGAAAAGTTTTTATCGAGGATGTAAGGCATGTGTACGTGTAGGAAGAGAGGAAAGTGATTGGTTCTCAGTGAATGTAGGTTTGCGGCAAGGGTGTGTGATGTCTCCATGGTTATATATATATATATATATATATATATATATATATATATATATATATATATATATATATATATATATATATATATATATACATCAACTGACTTATATTTCTCTCTTGTGATATATATATATATATATATATATATATATATATATATATATATATATATATATATATATATATATATATATATATATATTTTTTTTTTTTTTTCTTTTTTATACTTTGTCGCTGTCTCCCGCGTTTGCGAGGTAGCGCAAGGAAACAGACGAAAGAAATGGCCCAACCCCCCCATACACATGTACATACACACGTCCACACACTCAAATATACATACCTACACAGCTTTCCATGGTTTACCCCGGACGCTTCACATGCCTTGATTCAATCCACCGACAGCACGTCAACCCCTGTATACCACATCGCTCCAATTCACTCTATTCCTTGCCCTCCTTTCACCCTCCTGCATGTTCAGGCCCCGATCACACAAAATCCTTTTCACTCCATCTTTCCACCTCCAATTTGGTCTCCCTCTTCTCCTCGTTCCCTCCACCTCCGACACATATATCCTCTTGGTCAATCTTTCCTCACTCATTCTCTCCATGTGCCCAAACCACTTCAAAACACCCTCTTCTGCTCTCTCAACCACGCTCTTTTTATTTCCACACATCTCTCTTACCCTTACGTTACTCACTCGATCAAACCACCTCACACCACACATTGTCCTCAAACATCTCATTTCCAGCACATCCATCCTCCTGCGCACAACTCTATCCATAGCCCACGCCTCGCAACCATACAACATTGTTGGAACCACTATTCCTTCAAACATACCCATTTTTGCTTTCCGCGATAATGTTCTCGACTTCCACACATTCTTCAAGGCCCCCAGAATTTTCGCCCCCTCCCCCACCCTATGATCCATTTCCGCTTCCATGGTTCCATCCGCTGCCAGATCCACTCCCAGATATCTAAAACACTTCACTTCCTCCAGTTTTTCTCCATTCAACTGACTTATATTTCTCTCTTGTGTTTCCCCTAATGACGTGATTATTACACGAAAGTGCACTTGGGAACTTATCGTGTTTCATTTTCCCCGTGGACTCACAGGAATATATATATTTATAGGAATATATATATTTATCCCTGGGGATAGGGGAGAAAGAATACTTCCCACGTATTCCCTGCGTGTCGTAGAAGGCGACTAAAAGGGGAGGGAGCGGGGGGCTGGAAATCCTCCCCTCTCGTTTTTTTTTCTAATTTTCCAAAAGAAGGAACAAGAGAAGGGGGCCAGGTGAGGATATTCCCTCAAAGGCCCAGTTCTCTGTTCTTAACGCTACCTCGCTAATGTGGGAAATGGCGAATAGTATGAAAAATGAAAAAAAGAAAAAATATATATATATATATATATATATATATATATATATATATATATATATATATATATATATATATATACATATATATATATATATACATATATATATATATATATATATATATATATATATATATATATCCCTGGGGATAGGGGAGATAGAATTCTTCCCACGTATTCCCTGCGTGTCGTAGAAGGCGACTAAAAGGGAAGGGAGCGGGGGGCTGGAAATCCTCCCCTCTTTTTTTTTTTTTTCCCGAAGAAGGAACAGAGAAGGGGGCCTGATGAGGATATGCCCTCAAAGACCCAGTCGTCTGTTCTTAACGCTACCTCGCTAACGCGGGAAATGGCGAATAGTATGAAAGAAAAAGAATATATATATATATATATGTATATATATATATATATATATATATATATATATATATATATATATATATATATATATATATATATATATATATATATATATATATATATATATATATATATGTATATATATTGGATCATAGAGTGGGGGAGGGGGCGAAAATTCTGGGGGCCTTGAAGAATGTGTGGAAGTCGAGAACATTATCTCGGAAAGCAAAAATGGTTATGTTTGAAGGAATAGTGGTTCTAACAATGTTGTATGGTTGCGAGGCGTGGGCTATGGATAGAGTTGTGCGTAGGAGGATGGATGTGCTGGAAATGAGATGTTTGAGGACAATGTGTGGTGTGAGGTGGTTTGATCGAGTGAGTAACGTAAGGGTAAGAGAGATGTGTGTAAATAAAAAGAGCGTTGTTGAGAGAGCAGAAGAGGGTGTTTTGAAGTGGTTTGGGCACATGGAGAGAATGAGTGAGGAAAGATTGACCAAGAGGATATATGTGTCGGAGGTGGAGGGAACGAGGAGAAGAGGGAGACCAAATTGTAGGTGGAAAGATGGAGTGAAAAAGATTTTGTGTGATCAGGGCCTGAACATGCAGGAGGGTGAAAGGAGGGCAAGGAATAGAGTGAATTGGAGCGATGTGGTATACCGGGGTTGACGTGCTGTCAGTGGATTGAATCAAGGCATGTGAAGCGTCTGGGGTAAACCATGGAAAGCTGTGTAGGTATGTATATTTGCGTGTGTGGACGTATGTATATACATGTGTATGGGGGGGGGGGTTGGGCCATTTCTTTCGTCTGTTTCCTTGCGCTACCTCGCAAACGTGGGAGACAGCGACAAAGTATAATAAAAAAAATAAAAAAAAAAAAAATATATATATATATATATATATATATATATATATATATATATATATATATATATATATATATATATATTATATGTATATTATATATATATATATATATATATATATATATATATATATATATATATATATATATATATATATATATATATATATATATATATATATATATATATATATATATATATATATATATATATATATATATATAGATAGATAGATAGAGAGAGAGGGGAGCTTAGATAGATAGAGAGAGAGAGAGAGAGAGGGGGGGGGGGGGAGAGCTTATGTGTTTACCAATACAGCTGTTTCTTCAACATCTGTCTCACCTTCTTTGATAATTCCGTTACCTGTGCCACCTCTTGCTAAACGTTCAGCACAGAACAACCCCTCCGACCCTGTAGTGCCCTTCTCAGCACCATCAGCATCAATGTCATCCTACACAGACATCATAATATTCACCACTTTTTCAGGAGATGATGAAGTGGTCTGGATGACACAGTGAAAAGATTGAGAAATGATAGGTACCTGTGGAAGGCCTGAGTTAAGAGGGACCGGTTGTAAGAGAATGCAGAGGGAAAGGTAAGTGAACAGAAAAGAGATGAAAGTGAAAGAAAGAGAAGAAACAAGCAAGTGAGGCAAGAGAGACGGGTGAGAGGGTGCAGTTAGGTATGTAAGGAGGAGAGGTTGATGTTTTAAGAGAGGGATGAGGTGAACGACAGAGCATGAGGGAAAGTTTGTCGCGTTTGAAATCTAGAAAGTTAAGTGGAAAGCGAGCGGTGGTTTCAGCGTTCCGCACGCCAGAACTGGCACGCTTGCCACTGAACCTTGCAAATAAAGCCTCACATCATGACAACTTTCTTACACTCTTCTCCAGACACTTAACCACGCCTTTGGTAATCAGTTTTAAGACAGACAGCTTTGTACACTAGAGGAAGAAGCTAAGTAATCTGTGGATCTTAAACTGATGCCTTCTTGTGTTCTCGGTGACCCAACTGTGTTTTTGATATATATTCTAAGAACTAATATTTGTTTCAACATATCTACTTTGTACTGGAATTATAATAATGTTCCCTTCTTCGCAGCATTGATCTTTATGATTCCCTGTCTTACAGGCAACAACAACAAAAATATGGCTCCCAAGCTTACAGAGAACCTCATGGCAGACAACTTCTCTCATCATAGTTAAGCAATAAGTGAACTTCTTCCCTTACACAACCATTGCATGAACCCTCCTTTATAGCAAACTACATTCCATAATCGCCCTATTTACGGCCAATCACTGCGCGACCAACCGTCTCACAGACAGTTAACTACATGATCACCTTGCTGATACAGAACCCCTGATTAGCACCCTGCTCACAAAGAAACCCTACAATACCGTTGCTGATAAACAAACTCAACGAATCTCTTCCTCACAGAACTGTTTAGTCAGCCGCCGCATGAAATACTCACGGACAGTCACTTGGATTTTCCCTGACAGATGACCATCACGTAATCCTCAGCTCAAAGGTGACCATAAAGTGTTCCCCAAGCTCAACACCCCCACATGCCCCTGGGACCCCAATGCTTACAAACAACAACCAGATAACACGCTCCAGTAAACCTTAAAACTTCCTCGCTCAAATACAGCTACCTCGTGACCTCCCGTTCCTCACGCACAAATAGTGCATGACTTACCTGTTTACAAATAAGAGCCTCTAGAAGTCAGAACACTCACCTCCCAATCAGTCAAGTGACCCTGACCCTTACAAGCTTACACTCCACAACTCACACACAGAAAACAATTCAGTACCCTCCTTTTCACAAGGAATGATCACATGACTCTCAAACTTACAGACAGCTACCACATTATTTGTCTCATCACAGACAACGAACAAATAATTTCCCTGCTCACAGTGAACAACAGCTATGCCGGCGTTCCCGTAGGCATTAACCTGGCAAGAATCAACAATCAGATAGCCTTCCTGCTCAGAGACATTCTGTATGACCCTCGCTCTCAGAAAAATATACATCCTTCTTGCACACAAAGATCACACAAATGAACCCTTAGTTTGCAAACAATTATGGCAAGGCTTCCCCGCTTACAAACAACCACCGCATGAACTCCGAGTTACATACAGTCAGGTTATGACCTTCCTAGCTCATGGTTTTGAAAACCAGATAAGGACTTCTTGAGGATAACAAACCACCACACAACTCTCTGCTCACAAGGAACTCGAAGCTAACAACGAGATTCATAGATACTTCATAACACCCTGCTCACAGAAAACCGACACAGACCCTCCCTCCCACAGATGACCACTACATGACATTCTTGCTCACAAAACACTCATTACATAATCCCTTATCTCCCTGCTCACTGACCACTGCATGATCAATACAGACGATCACAATGAGTCACTTTAGAATCTAATGTTTATGAAAATGAAATACAAATGCAGTTCTCATACCGATTACTTAGATGATAACAATTGCAGACTAAAGCAACGTCGCAATATAAGTGTAAGCATATATCTACATATCACATGCTCTTAAACAGCTACATGCACAGCATATGATTGCACAATGGTTCTGAAACAAACTGATAATTAAGAGGGAAGTCTATTCATATTAGTCAGAGGCGGAAAACAGACCATGGCATAAGAAGCATCCTTAGATTACCTCCCTGCACACAGATAACTGCACACTACCTCCCTGCACACAGACAACTGCACACTACCTCCCTGCACACAGACAACTGCACACTACCCCCCTGCACATAAACAGCTGCACACTACCTTCCTACACACAGACAACTGCACACTACCTCTCTGCGCATAGACAACTGCACACTACCCCCCTGCACACAGACAACTGCACACTACCTCCCTGCGCACAGACAACTCCACACTACCTCCCTCTACACAGACAACTGCACACTACCTACCTGCACACAGAAAACTGCACACTACCTCCCTGCACACAGACAACTGCACACTACCTCCCTGCACACAGACAACTGCACACTACCTCCCTGCGCACAGACAACTCCACACTACCTCCCTCTACACAGACAACTGCACACTACCTCCCTGCACACAGACAACTGCACACTACCTCCCTGCACACAGACAACTGCGCACTACCTCCCTGCACATAGACAACTGCACACTACCTCCCTGCACACAGACAACTCTACACTACCTCCCTGCACACAGACAACTCCACACTACCTCCCTGCACACAGACAACCTCACACTACCTCCCTGCACACAGACAACCCCACACTGCCTCCCTACTCATATACAACCCCACACTACCTCCCTTCTTGTCTCGTGAAGAAGAAACTGTCTCTATATAATGATACAGGAAATTGAAGCCTCCTGACGCTAACCCTAGGAGACTAAACTGAAGTTCACTGTCTTGTTTTCTGCGTTTTTAAAATTCTTAGAATGTATGGTGCAGTTATGGTGTTGGGTTTATAATGCTGGTGATACAGTAGTGAGCTGCACTATGAGGGAACCAGATTAGCATCTGTTAATAATGAAATGGTGTTACGTGCATTGATGAGTCTGGTGTGCAGTGGTGCTGCTGGTGTGTACTGGTGGTGCTGAGATATAGTTGTGAAGGATTGGTTTTCGGGGATATTTTGAGGTTGGTGTTAGACTGTACTGTGTGAGGCTAGTGGTGGAGTTCATGTGTGGCATATGCTGGAGTACATTCTGTGAGTAAGGTGTTGGAGATGTAGTGTGAGGCCTGTGTTGGAGTGTATAGCGCGAGGCTGATGTTGGAGTATATAGAGATGTTAGAGTATATAGTGTGATTCAGGTGTAGGAGCATATAGTGTGAAGTTGATGTTCGAATATGTAGTGTGAGACTGGTGTGGGAGTATATAGTGTGAAGCTGATGTTGGAGTATATTGTGTGAGACTGATGGTGGAGTATACACTATGAGGCTGGTGTTGAAGTATATAGTGTGAGTCTGGTGTTGGAGCATATAATGTGAGGATGGCGTTGGAGTATACGCTGTGAGGCTGGTGATGGAGTATATAGTATGAAGTTGGTGCTGGATTATATGGCGTAAGACCGGTGTGGGAATATCTAGTGTGAAACTGATGGAGTATGGGAGTATGTAGTGTGAGACTGATGTTGGAGTATGCACTGTAAGGCTGGTGTTGGAGCATGTAGTGTGAGGCTGGTGCTGAAGTATGGTGTGAGGTTGGTGTTGGATCATATAGTGTGAGGCTGATGTTGGAGCATAGTGTGAGGCTGATGTTGGAGTACAGTGTGAGGCTGGAGTTGATGTATAGTGTGAGGCTGGAGTTGATGTATAGTGTGAGGCTGGTGTTGATGTATAGTGTGAGGCTGGTGTTGATGTATAGTGTGAGGCTGGTGTTGATGTATAGTGTGAGGCTGGTGTTGATGTATAGTGTGAGGCTGGTGTTGATGTATAGTGTGAGGCTGGTGTTGATGTATAGTGTGAGGCTGGTGTTGATGTATAGTGTGAGGTTGGTGTTGATGTATAGTGTGAGGCTGGTGTTGATGTATAGTGTGAGGCTAGTGTTGATGTATAGTGTGAGGCTGGTGTTGATGTATAGTGTGAGGCTGGTGTTGATGTATAGTGTGAGGCTGGTGTTGATGTATAGTGTGAGGCTGGTGTTGATGTATAGTGTGAGGCTGGTGTTGATGTATAGTGTGAGGCTGGTATTGCGGTATATTGCGTAGTAAAGGAACTGGAATTCATTTTATTGTAGTAGTTTTATGGTGTAATGCGCAGTGGATGTTTCCAGGTTAATGTGTGGTTGTGCTGTGAGAATCACAGTGTATGAAGGTAATGACATGGCGCAGCTTTCATCTGTTGTGTTTGAGCGTATTATAGGGTAGTGTTCCTGGGGTTGTCATGTGGAAGTAGCCCCGATGTACTTTGTGGTAGTCATTCTGGGGTGCATTATGCGATAGTGGTCCTGAGGTATAGGATGTGGTAGTGGTCCTTGGATATGCTATGTGGCAGTGGTCCTGGGGTGTACTATGTGATGGAGGTCCTTGGGTGTATCATGTGATGGGTGACCTAGGGTGTATTGTATGTTGGGTGTCGGTGTATTATCTGATGGAAGTCCTGGGATGCATTATGTGATGGGGGTCCTGGAGTGCAATATACGGTGGTGGTCCTGGTGTACATCATGTGGCAGTGGTTCTGGGATGAATAATTTGGTTGAGGCCTTGAGGAGTATCTGCTTGTTCAGAGCAAGGCCAAGGCAAGACTCTGGATTTTCCATTCTAAAAGCTGCTATTCTGTCGTCCTTTAGCTCATTTCCAAGCCTAATGCTCCTTTTTCCCCAGAGACAGATTCGCCGATCCTCTTACAAGCGAGTCCCTACTTACTGCCTGGGCAGCACTGTTAATCAGGGAAAGGACCCTCGTCCATTGCTTAGTTATGGGTCTGAGATGTAATATGCAGTAGTGGTGAAAGGCGCCATTGTGGTGGCCCTAAGGTTTTAATGTCTCATGTGTATTGTGAAGGTTTATTACATATCAGGCTAACTGGAGCACGAGTTATAGTATTGGTGCATAAGTGCATTGTGCAATGATGGTGCTGGGGTTACTGGGTAGTGGTGGTGCTGGTAAAGGTATTACGCAGTGTTGGGGCTGTCTTGCCCTGTGGGAGTGACTGGTTGTGTGTGTGAGACAGCAAGTGGAGTGCGTGGTGTCATCAGAAGCAACGATGCTTAACAGATTGTTGTATTCTGAAATTATAAAAGGATAACCGAGTACATTGGTGGACAATGGAGGGATAGATACAACAGTCTACAAACAAACGTTAGCCAAAAAAGTATTTTGGTTTATGTCAAAGAAGTGAGCCACGTGCTCCAGAGTTCAAGAGAAGTATTAATGAACTTGAGTCAAGGAATTATAGTTCCATTGATATATTAGCCACAGAATGTGAACGTGTGGCAGGGTAATGGGTGGAGAGTGTTTAGTATTGGGGTCTGGGTCACAACGGAGGTAATCCACAATAAACATAAGTTGGGGGAGGACTTTCTAGTTGAGTTGTGGAGGTCGTGTCACGAGTTACGGCGAGCACCATGAATGTGACCTAACCAAAGTTACAGCCTGGTGACCAGCTCCCGCCAGGGTCACTTAGTGTCCTGGACACAGGTGAAGTGGTCACTGCCACCTCCTCCTACCCGATGTCGGATAACATTGTTTCTGTTTCTCTGTTTGTACATCCATCTGTCTTGTTTTTCCTGTGCCTCGTTAATCTTACTGATTGGTTCTGTTTTAGGGGAAACAAACAAAAGATTGGAGGGGAAGGGAGAAGAAGAGAAAGGGAGAAGAGGTAGCAAAGGGGAAGTGGTGGGGAGATGAAAATACACTCTGTAGCAGAGAGGTGGGAGACAGTCATGGATGGGTG